>NC_057794.1:444238833-444518952 GCF_018294505.1 Triticum aestivum
CTCAGACGCCCGACTGTGGCATGCTTGCTAATTAAATTACTTATAAGCCCTTTATGTGGTGTCGCTCAGACGCCCGACTGTGGCATGCTTGTTATTTAAATTACTTATAAGCCCTTTATGTGGTGTCGCACAGACGCCCGACTGTGGCATGCTTGTTATTTAAATTACTTATAAGCCCTTTATGTGGTGTCGCACAGACGCCCGATGATACATCTACGTCGTATCTACTTTTCCAAACACTTTTGCCCTTGTTTTGGACTCTAACTTGTATGATTTGAATGGAACTAAACCGGACTGACGCTGTTTTCAGCAGAATTGCCATGGTGTTGTTTTATGTGCAGAAAACAAATATTCTCGGAATGACCTGAAACTCCACGGAACATCTTAGGAAAAAACAATAAAAAATCCTCGCCAAAGATGAAGACCAGGGGGCCCACACCATTCTCATGAGGGTGGGGGGTGTGCCCCCCCCTAGGGCGCGCCCCCTACCTCGTGGGCCCCCTGGAAACCCTCCGACGCCAACTCCAACTCTATATATTTGCTTTCGGAGGGAAGAAATCATCGCGTTTTATGATACGGAGCCGCTGCCAAGCCCTAAAACCTCTCGGGAGGGCTGATCTGGAGTCCGTTCGGGGCTCCGGAGAGGGGGATTAGTCACCGTCGTCATCAACAACCATCCTCCATCACCAATTTCATGATGCTCACCGTCCTGCGTGAATAATTGCATCGTAGGCTTGCTGGACGGTGATGGGTTGGATGAGATTTATCATGTAATCGAGTTAGTTTTGTTAGGGTTTGATCCCTAGTATCCATTATGTTCTGAGATTGATGCTGCTATGACTTTGTTATGCTTAATGCTTGTCACTAGGGCCCGAGTGCCATGATTTCAGATCTGAACCTATTATGTTTTCATGAATATATGTGAGTTCTTGATCCTATTTTGCAAGTCTATAGTCACCTACTATGTGTTATGATCCAGCAACTCCGAAGTGACAATAATCGGGACCACTCCCGGTGATGACCATAGTTTGAGGAGTTCATGTATTCACTATGTGCTAATGCTTTGTTCCGGTTCTCTATTAAAAGGAGGCCTTAATATTCCTTAGTTTCCAATAGGACCCCGCCGCCACGGGAGGGTAGGACAAAAGATGTCATGCAAGTTCTTTTCCATAAGTACGTATGACTATATACGGAATACATGCCTACATTACGTTGATGAATTGGACCTAGTTCTGTGTCACCCTATGTTATGACTGTTACATGATGAACCGCATCCGGCATAATTATCCATCACTGATCCGGTGCCTACGAGTTTTCCATATACTGGTTCTCGCTTATTTTACTTTCCCGCTGCTACTATTACAATCACTACAAAATACCAAAAACATTACTTTTGCTGTATTTACTTTTGTTGCCGCTACCACCACTATCATATTACTTTGCTACTAAACACTTTGCTGCAGATACTAAGTTTCCACGTGTGGTTGAATTGACAACTCAGCTGCTAATACTTGAGAATATTCTTTGGCTCCCCTTGTGTCGAATCAATAAATTTGGGTTGAATACTCTACCCTCCAAAGCTGTTGCGATCCCCTATACTTGTGGGTTATCAAGACTAATTTCTGGCGCCGTTGCTGGGGAGCATAGCTCTATTCTTTGAGTCACTTGGGATTTATATCTGCTGGACACTATGAAGAACTTGAGAGATCCAAAAACCAAGATCTATCCCTCAACTACGAGGGGAGGTAAGGAACTGCCATCTAGCTCTGCACTTGATTCACCTTCTCTTATGAGTAAGTTTGCGACACCTACACCTACTTATGCTATTCGTTCTGATATGTCACATGTTATTGATGATGCCACTTCTTCTATGCATGATACTTATGATGAAACTGCTTCTATGCCTGATACTACTGTGCCACTTAGTGATTTTCTAGAAGAACGACTTGCTAGGGCTAGAGAGATTGAAAATATTGAATCTGATTATGAAGATGAAAGTGATGATGAAGAATCACTTGTTATTCCTGAGGGTTATTTATTTGATCAAGATGCTTCTTTAGCTATTTTAGCTTGCAGAGATAGATATGAGCTTAAGAGGTTATTAATTAAATGGAACAAAGAATCACTTAGAGATAAAATGAAACCTGACCCTGCTTTTGCTACTTCACCTATATGTGTTCCTGATAAGGATTATGAATTCTCTGTTGATCCTGATATAATTAATTTGCTTGAATCTGATCCGTTTTATGGCTATGAATCTGAAACTGTTGTGGCACATCTTACTAAGTTAAATGATATAGTTGCCTTGTTCACTAATGACAAGAGATCGCGTTACTTTTATATACTCAAAATATTTCCGTTCTTATTAAAGGGTGATGCTAAGATATGGTTTAATTCTCTTGATGCTGGTTGTGTTCGTAGTCCTCAGGATATGATTTATTACTTCTCTGCTAAATATTTCCCTGCTCATAAGAAACAAGCTGCTTTGAGGGAAATATACAACTTTGTTCAAATTAAAGAAGAGATTCTCCCAGAAGCTTGGGGGAGGCTTCTCAAGTTGCTTAATGCTTTGCCTGATCATCCTCTTAAGAAACCTGAAATACTTGATATCTTTTATAATGGACTAACCGATGCTTCCAGAGATTACCTGGATAGTTGCGCTGGTTCTCTTTTCAGGGAAAGAACACCGGATGAAGCTGAAATTCTATTGAATAATATGTTGACAAATGAAAATAATTGGACACCTCCTGAGCCAGCTCCTGAGCCATCTCCTGCTCCAATTATTGAGTCTATTCCTAAACCAACTCCGAAGAAGAGAGGTGTTCTATTTCTCAGTCCCGAAGATATGCAAGAGGCAAAGAAATCTATGAAAGAAAAGGGTATTAAAGCTGAAGATGTTAAGAATTTACCTCCTATTGATGAAATACATGGTCTTAATATACCGCCTGTTGAAGAAACATATGATGTTAATTATTTATTTACTGAAGAACCTCCTGATCCCGATATCCCGACACAGGTAGTAAAGGTAAATTCTCTCTATAGATTTGATGAAGGTGATATCCCTCACTATAAGCCTGCTAGGCAATGCTTTGATGAGTTTGATAATTTTATTGTTAAACAAGAAAATTTCAATGCTTATTTTGGTAGACAATTGAAATATGATTCCGATATGCTTAAATACTTGGGTGATTATATGGCTAATATTAAAGGTGAACTTAAAATTGTTAGCAAACATGCTTCTATGGTTACCACTCAAGTAGAACAAGTACTTAAGGCTCAAAAAGAAGTGCTTAATGAAATGAATAATAAGAAAAATGATTATGCTGTTAGAGTGGCTACTAGAACAGGTAGAATGACTCAGGAACCTTTGTATCCTGAAGGCCACCCTAAGAGAATCGAGCAAGATTCTCAAAGAAATAATATTGATGTTCCTAGTTCTTCTAAAAAGAAGAAGAAGAAAAATGATAGAACTGTGCAAACTTCTAGTGAACCTATTGCTGAACCACCTGATAATGCAAATGATATTTCTATGTCTGATGCTGAAACACAATCTGGTAATGAACAGGAACCTAGTAAAAATATTAATGATGATGTTCATGATGATGCTCAACCTAGTAATGATAATGATGTAGAAATTGAACCTGTTGTTGATCTTGATAACCCACAATCAAAGAATCAACGTTATGATAAAAGAGACTTTGTTGCTAGGAAACATGGTAAAGAAAGGGAACCTTGGGTACAGAAACCCATGCCTTTTCCTCCAAAACCATCCAAGAAAAAGGATGATGAGGATTTTGAGCACTTTGCTGAAATGATTAGGCCTATCTTTTTGCGTATGAGATTAACTGATGTGCTCAAAACAAATCCTTATGCTAAATATATGAAGGATATCATTACTAATAAAAGAAAGATACTGGAAGCTGAAATTTCCACCATGCTTGCTAATTATACTTTTAAGGGTGGAATACCAAAGAAACTTGGAGATCCCGGAGTACCTACTATACCTTGCTCCATTAAAAGAAATTATATTAAAACTGCTTTATGTGATCTTGGAGCTGGTGTTAGTGTTATGCCTCTCTCTTTATATCGTAGACTTGACTTGAATAAGCTGACACATACTGAAATATCTTTGCAAATGACTGATAAATCAACTGCTATACCTGTCGGTATTTGTGCGGATGTGCCTGGTGTGGTTGCAAACGTTACTATTTTAACGGACTTTGTTATACTTGATATTCCCGAGGATGATAGTATGTCTATTATTATTGGAAGACCTTTTCTTAATACTGCAGGGGCTGTTATTGATTGCAACAAAGGCAATGTCACTTTTCATGTTAATGGTAATGAGCATACAGTACACTTTCCGAGGAAACAACCTCAAGTTCATAGTATCAATTCTATTGGGAAAATTCCATCAATTATATTTGGAGGTTTTGAATTTTCTCTCCCTACTGTCAACAAGAAATATGATATTCTTATTATTGGGGATGTGCATATCCCCGTTGAGGTAACTTAGTGTTATTCGAAATTTCTCCGGTTTCATGATTATCGGAATGAGTTTGTTAACAAGACTTGATCAACCTTGTTAGTGGATTCTTTTTTATGAGCATGAGATGTATGAAACTAGAAGCACAAACTTCTGTACCCTCTCTATACTTTCCTTTATTTATATTAAATAAAGTAAAAATAGTATTTTCTGTCTGTTTCCTGACTTATTCGTGCAATATAAAAATATCCCGAAAGTAAAAGTCCTTAGAATGTCATGCCAATTTAATATGATTTTTTCGGGAATATTTGAGGATCTACTGTGCAAAAATTACCGCGGGAGGAGCTGTCACCTGGCCACGAGGGTGGTGGGCGCCCCCCCTAGGGCGCGCCCCCTGCCTCGTGGGCCCACGATGGCCCTCCTCCACTTATCCCAGCACCCATCTTCTTCCTCTATCTCACACAAACCCGAAAAACCAACTCAAGCACGAGTTCCAGCCACTTTTGCTGCGATTTTCGATCTCCTTGCTCAAAGCACCTCTCGCAAAACTGCTTGGGGAGATTGTTCCTTGGTATGTGACTCCTCCATTGGTCCAATTAGTTTTTGTTCTAGTGCTTTATTCTTTGCAAATTTGTGCTGCATAGGTGACCATGTTCTTGAGCTTGCATGTCAAATTTATATGGTTCTAAGTAGTTCTAATGCTTGATATAGGCTCTAGGCACTTGTAGGAGTAGTTGCTATCAATATTATTGAGTTTGTTTTACTTTTATTTTGAAGTTACTAAAACTTTCAGAATTTTTTAGAGAAAAACAATATGCTTAGGAAGATGTTCCAAGGTGGTTCCTCTAAGAAGCAAGGACCCAGGATTGCTATGCACGATGCTGATGAGGATCCACCAAGAGACGCTCCAGTACGGCCTTGCGAATGGTCGTCGGAAAATTTTATGGACCGTGCGGGAATTAAAGAAGAATTCAAATCATATTTGCACAATGCCGGTCTTGAGGATTTTGAGGCTAACAAATGCCCCCAGTATCATGATCTCACAAGTTCATTTGTGAGGAGGTTTGAGTATTCATCTTCGCGTAATTTTCCTTCAGTCATGTTTGATCTTTATGACAAATCTTATACCATGGACCTAGAGGATTTCACTCTTGCATGCAAACTTCCATCATGGGGTAGTGTTAGGGATCCCCCTAAATCTGAATTTAGAAACTTTCTTGCTAGTATAACTGTGGGGGGATCTAGAGATATAATGCAGGCTACCATAGGGAGCATTCACTTTCCTGCTATACATTATTTTACTGTCTTCATCGGTAGATGCATAAATGCTAAGGATGAAGCATGTCACATGTGTGTCCCTGATCTTAGCATTCTTAGGAGTGCTGTGTTAGGAGACCAATCTTATCATATGGGAGCCATTGTAGCTCGTAGGTTGCATCATAATAGGCATAATGGAGATTTCTTTGGAGGAATTTATGCAACCCACTTAGCTCATTTTCTTGAGATAGACATTCGTGAGGGTGATATGGAGTTGCCTCCTGCATATTTAGATTATGACTCTATGGCTTCGCACCAGTTTGTCGAGAGGCCTGAATCACCTCTCTTATATCGCTTAATTTTTGATAAATGATGTGTTTTCCGTATTACTCTCCCTGCTCCTGCCTTCTTTGATTCACAGACAAAATGAAGATATGTTATTACCAGAGAGGAGGCGGAAGAGTACGAGAAGAGAGCGGAGGCAGCTCGACTCCATGCTGCAGCACAGCAGGCGATAACTGTTGCACATCAGTATGATCCCAACTATTCCTCCTCATCACAGTACGACCCCAACAACTATTATTATGGATATCCGCCAGGCCAGCCGTGGCCATAGACCAACTTAGGACAAAAGCCTAAACTTGGGGGAGTACGTATTTCTCACCGATATTACATTTATGCTCACACACACTCATTGCTAGATGTCGGTGCTCATACTTTTTCACTATAATATCCATGCTAGTTTATTTTCTTTTTCCTGTTTTCTTCTTGTGTGTTTGTTAAACCTTAAGAAAAACCAAAAAATTAGTAGTAGTTTATTTTTCTGCTGTAGTAGTAATAATTAAAAAGAAAACTCAAAAATATTTCCCGTTCTTCTTTTGCTTGTTGGGAGCTTTCCCGTGTAAATAGTTTATTTCCTTTCTTTTCTTTGGGGGTCGGTAGGAGAAGACCATAATTAAATTGTTGAAGTGGCTCTTATATGCATTATTGTTGATTTAACCAAGAGCCCATATTGCCTTGTCTTCTCCTGTTTATTGAATGCTCGCAGATTCCAGCTTAGTCCAATGCACATACACTCTTATTATTATTCACACCGTTCGGTCGTGCAAGTGAAAGGCAATTATGATGATATATGATGGACTGACTGAGATGAGAAAAGCTGGTATGAACTCGACCTCTTTTCTTTGTGTAAATATGATGAGTCCCTCGTTCTTGATTCAGCTTATTATGAATAAACATGTTTGCAATGACAATTAGAGATCATAGTTGCTTGTGCCATGCTTGATTAGCTGTGAGTTATAATGGTTTACCTTGTGTGCCAACATGCTATTGAGATGATTATGATGTGGTATGATGGGGTGGTATCCTCCTTTGAATGATTTAAGTGACTTGACTTGGCACATGTTCACACATGTAGTTGAAACAGAATCAACATAGCCTTCACGATATTTATGTTCATGGTGGATTATATCCTACTCATGCTTGCATCCAATGTTTATTAATTTTAATGCATGTACATGGTTGTTGTCGCTCTCTAGTTGGTCGCTTCCCAGTCTTTTGTTAGCCTTCACTTGTACTAAGCGGGAATACTGCTTGTGCATCCGATCCCTTAAACCCCAAAGTTATTCCAGATGAGTCCACTATACCTTCCTATATGCGGTATCTACCTGCCGTTCCAAGTAAATTTGTATGTGCCAAACTCTAAACCTTCAAATAAACATTCTGTTTTGTATGCTCGAATAGCTCATGTATCAACAAAGGTTGTCCTTATCTTCCGAGTTAGGCGGGTTATTCTCAAGAGGAGTGGACTCCGCTCCTCACTCATGAGAAAATGGCTGGTCACCGGGATGCCCAGTCTCGTGCTTTATGCAAACTAAATCAAAATTAATTGCAAACAAAACTCCCCCTGGGACCTGATGTATGTTGGAGGCACTCGTTGTTTTGAGCAAGCCATGGATTGATGCTTGTTGGTGGAGGGGGAGTATAAACTTTACCATTCTGTTTGGGAACCGTCTATAATGTGTTTGGCATGGAAGATATCGCCATCTCTTAGTTGTTACGTTGACAATGAAAGTATACCGCTAAAATACAATTTATCTCTATTGCAAAACCGAGCTCTGGCACCTCTACAAATCCCTGCTTCCCTCTGCGAAGGGCCTATCCATTTACTTTTATGTTGAGTCATCACCCTCTTATTAAAAAGCACTAGCTGGGGAGCGCAGCCGTCATTTCATTCATCACTGTTAATTTATATTGGGTATGACTATGATTGGATCTCTTTTACCATGAATTACAATGTCTAGTCAGTCCTTGATCTTTAAAGGTGCTCTGCATTTATGTTTTGCGGTCTCGGAAAGGGCTAGCGAGATACCATCTTGTTATATCATATTATGATTGTTTTGAGAAAGTGTTGTCATCCGAGATTTATTATTATGACTTTCTAGTTGATTATACTATTGATATGAGTAATTGTGAGACCTGAGAATTATTGCAAGTGTGGTTAGTTATGATCTATGCTGAAAACTTGAATGCTGGCTTGACATAGTTACAACAACAAGAGCAAACAGAGTTTGTAAAAGTTTTTCTTTCTTTCTTTCAGTTTGTCAACTGAATTGCTTGAGGACAAGCAAGGGTTTAAGCTTGGGGGAGTTGATACGTCTCCGTCGTATCTACTTTTCCAAACACTTTTGCCCTTGTTTTGGACTCTAACTTGTATGATTTGAATGGAACTAACCCGGACTGACGCTGTTTTCAGCAGAATTGCCATGGTGTTGTTTTATGTGCAGAAAACAAATATTCTCAGAATGACCTGAAACTCCATGGAACATCTTAGAAAAACAAAAAATCCTCGCCAAAGATGAAGACCAGGGGGCCCACACCCTTCTCACGAGGGTGGGGGGCGCCCCCCCTAGGGCGCGCCCCCTACCTCGTGGGCCCCCTGGAAACCCTCCGATGCCAACTCCAACTCTATATATTTGCTTTCGGAGAGAAAAAAATCAGAGAGAAGAAATCATCGTGTTTTACGATTCAGAGCCGCCGCCAAGCCCTAAAACCTCTCGGGAGGGCTGATCTAGAGTTCGTTCAGGGCTCTGGAGAGGGGGATTCATCGCCGTTGTCATCATCAACCATCCTCCATCACCAATTTCATGATGCTCACCGTCGTACATGAGTAATTACATCATAGGCTTGCTGGACGGTGATGGGTTGGATGAGATTTATCATGTAATCGAGTTAGTTTTGTTAGGGTTTGATCCCTAGTATCCATTATGTTCTGAGATTGATGTTGCTATGACTTTGCTATGCTTAATGCTTGTCACTAGGGCCCGAGTGCCATGATTTCAGATCTGAACCTATTATGTTTTCATGAATATATGTGAGTTCTTGATCCTATCTTGCAAGTCTATAGTCACCTACTATGTGTTATGATCCGGCAACCCCGAAGTGACAATAATCGGGACCACTCCCGGTGATGACCATAGTTTGAGGAGTTCATGTATTCACTATGTGCTAATGCTTTGTTCCGGTTCTCTATTAAAAGGAGGCCTTAATATCCCTTAGTTTCCAATAGGACCCCGCTGCCACGGGAGGGTAGGACAAAAGATGTCATGCAAGTTCTTTTCCATAAGCATGTATGACTATATATGGAATACATGCCTACATTACATTGATGAATTGGAGCTAGTTCTGTGTCACCCTATGTTATGACTGTTACATGATGAACCGCATCCGGCATAATTATCCATCACTGATCCGGTGCCTACGAGTTTTCCATATACTGGTTCTTGCTTATTTTACTTTCCCGCTGCTACTGTTACAATCACTACAAAATACCAAAAACATTACTTTTGCTGTCTTTACTTTTGTTGCCGCTACCACCACTATCATATTACTTTTCTAATAAACACTTTGCTGCAGATACTAAGTTTCCAGGTGTGGTTGAATTGACAACTCAGCTGCTAATACTTGAGAATATTCTTTGGCTCCCCTTGTGTCGAATCAATAAATTTGTGTTGAATACTCTACGCTCGAAAGCTGTTGCGATCCCCTATACTTGTGGGTTATCACCCGACTGTGGCATGCTTGTTATTTATTTTATTTGTAAGCCCTTTATGTCCATTGCAATCTCATGGCTATATAAAAGGCCACCTCGTGATCTTGCCAAGTACCCCTCACCTTGTGCACAACACTCACAATCATTCCTTGCCATGCCAAGCCCTAGTATTAATCTGAGAACTCCAGATGCAACCCCATGTAGTTTTGTTAAAATATTGTGGGACTTTACCTGCAGTACAATGAGTTCTACCCATCCACCCCAGTACGAGTTGCTCAAATCGAGGATCACCCCATCCACCTCGAAATATTGGGCAGTGGTGCACATCCCTCCCGCAAACCCAAACCAAGACCCAACGGAAGTCTCCTTCGTGGGGGAATCTATGCCGACTCCGCAAATGGCCATAGAAGCTGATGTGTACGAAGCGCTTGCTCGCCTTCGATTCGCGGTACCCTATGCCAGCAAACTAGGGTATTATTACTTCCCGAGCTGTGTAGCACCCCGAAAAGTAGCATCTTTTCCCGGTGGACGAATTGAGAGACACCCAGTACTGGCCAACCTTGCCTAGTATGTCATCGCCCAAGAGCGTTTGACCCAACGAGTAATGGGTTATCTCCAGAGCCTCACTGATTTAAATCCTCAGATCGCCATCGGCAGACCACTGAGGCCCGACCAAGGGAGACGCATTCTTCGTCTAGTCAACCCGCTTCCCCCGATAGAAGAGGAGTGTGCCCCAGTACCAGAGACGTTTTCTCAGGACCATGTCTATTTGCCGTTTTCATTGTAGACGTCACTGCTATGTTTATTGTCCCAGCATCTAGTCATGTGTTGCAACTTATGCGTGGTATCCTAAATTTGTGTGATGAATTAAATTTTTGGTTTCAATTAATGTGAGTAGTTTTTACTGCTGTTAATTTTGATTAACTAATTTCACTCTCGGTAGATTCTGAAGTGAGATTTTTCCCTGAGTTGTTGCAGCGTATATCTCTTTGCGACATAGATTTTTATTCACGCGGCACCACGACAGTAGACTCACAACCACAACCACTCGACCACGTGCACTAATTGCAAATCCACGTGCACATTTTGCACCTAACTGGTCACCTCCCTAGCACACCACAGTCTCTGAAGGAGAGATTTGTGGGTAATTATTCGGGTGCAAGTTGCCTCCAGCACACTGACAACAGTTAGCACCCGACATCGCACTTAATCCTCATGATCACCGCCACTGCGGAGAGCTAACACTCGAGCGGTAGCATCACGACGATCATCGAGGATCATCACGCACAAGAGCATGGAGAACCCCAGCAATGCCGCCAACCCTCCACACATCAGGATCATGTACCAGTCCGGCATCACCTCCGCCATTAGAGCCTCGTCTCGAGCTCCTGCAAACAGAAATGGAGGAGAAGGAAGCATAAGGAGAAGCGAGGCCAGGTGTGAGGAAGAAGAAAGGAGCACCTCAGTCATTTTATAGCTCGAGATCGGTGTACGGTGGGCGAAGTCCACCAGCGCCGCTCGTCACTCGATCACCGGTGTTCGGAGGTGAATCCACGAGCAGTGCCGGCAGCACACTGGCCCGCGAGGTGACTGCACGCTGCACCGGCAGTTAGCGCACCGCGCACTACCGCAGTACGGCCTAGATGCTCTACACGCTAGATGTCGCCGGTGGAGAAAGCGCGGGAAAGCACGCAAGAGAGAGGAAGAAAAGAGAGCCAGAGGTAGAAGAAGAGACTGACAGTGGGCCCCGGGTCCACCTGTCAGCCAAAGAGAGCACTGTGCTCTCGGGTACGACCAACGTGTTTTAGAAATTTAGAAATTTATTCTAAATTCACTGTAACCAAAAGTAGAAATTTCTCGTTTTTCCCCAACCATAGATTTTTCCACGCAGCGCCAGTATTCCACACTGTAGTTTTACACCACTTACATTGCCCACTCACTATAGCCACATTTTATTGCAAGAGTAGGATGGTTATTTTTGTGATATTACTTTGAGATAGTAGGAGTAATTCTTTTCAAACAGCCCTTAGCAAATCTCGAGGACAAGATTTTTTCTTAAGGAGGGTAGTGTTGTAACACCCCAAAATTTTGACCTTGATTTATTAATTAAAATTTTGCCAGGAAATTAAATTTTTATTTTCTAGTTTTATCTTTTAATTTAAGATCACTCTGTCCCTCTGAATTTTTGAGTTTTTCCTTCTAGGTGGAAACCTTTCAAAAATATTGTTGGACTTGTATATCTTCCCAAGACCATTTCTTTTTATCAGTGGAATTATTTCTACAATTATTTTTCCTGAGCTTTATTTCTTTAAAAAATGATTTTTCACAAGTTTTA
Source organism: Triticum aestivum (assembly GCF_018294505.1). Classification (NCBI taxonomy): domain Eukaryota; kingdom Viridiplantae; phylum Streptophyta; class Magnoliopsida; order Poales; family Poaceae; genus Triticum; species Triticum aestivum. Next base: position 444,250,963 of record NC_057794.1, read on the forward strand.
GAGTTCCATTTGCACTACAACCCTTTTAAATTCTTCTTTAAAATTTCCACCAAAGTTTGGGGATGTCATGTGATGTTCCCACATCACTTTTATGCAAAAATCTATTTTAGTCACTTGGAGATTTTGAGCCCTACCCCAAGTTTTCAAATCTGATCCAGTTTGTAATTTGCACTACAACCTATTTAAATATTTCTTTAAAAATTCCACCAAAATTGGGGGATGTTAGTAGTAGTGTATAATTCAACTTTATGCAAAAAAACATTGGCGTTCTTTGAAAATTTTGAGCAAATCATCCTCATCTTCATTTTGGTCCAGTTTGGTGTTTTGTACTGCAACCATGCTTTATCTTGCCATATTGCCCTTGATTTTTTCTCCTGCTTATAGACCAGCCTACCAAACCCTTAAGTCCAGGAGATTGGACCCATTGGAGTATTTTTGGTCCATGCAATAATGCACTTCACTTTCTGTCCAGAACTGAAGATTTGCAAAACTTGCACTAACAAGTTTATGGTTCTTCCAAAATAGCCTTGCCATCATCACTTGCACCTAAAGAGATCCCCAACCTGGAGATTTGGGCCACCAGAAGAGATGCATAGATGCCCATGGCATTCTGTCGAGCACCTTGTGTTCATGGATAGCTTTGGCATAGTTTTATGTTTGCACTGTGATCTTGCCCCTCTGGACAAACCAGCATGTCCACTAATCTCCTAGCCACCTCTAACCTAGACCTGTTATTTGCCAGCCTCACCCAAGCCCTCTAGGCCACCCTGGCTTTCTGTCAAGCATGTAGCGTGCGTGCTCTGGGTGCGCCCAGAGCGCATGTTTTGCACACACGCGCAACCGAGCCGCCATGTCTTGCCCCTGGCCTTTGCTTGCCCGCAGGGCCGCGCCCCGTTCTCGTACGCTCGCCAGAAGCCTCCAAGCCGCCCCTGGCACCCTACAGCGCCGCTGTCAGAGCCCTCTTGGTGGCATGCCAGCGTCCACAACACGCCCCTGCCATGGCAGCGCCGCCCAAGCCACAGCTGCCCGCCAGCTGCCCTCTGGAACAGCTCGAGCTCATCCACGAGCCCGTCCGCTAGCGCCCGTCGCTGCCACGTCGCCCTGCCAGCAACAGAACGGCAGTTCACCGGTGTTATTATCCGCAGCCGCAGGAACCGACCTCGACCGCCTATAAAAGGAGCCCCTGAGCTCGTCCAGACCCTCAGGCGACCTCAGGCCATCTCCCTAGTGCTCCCATAGCCAGCAATCGACGGAGGGAGGCCGTCTGCCTCGTCTCCGGCCAGTTCGGCCGCCGCCACGCTCTAATGCCAGACGTCGCGAGCAGGGCCTCCCCAGTTCTTCCAGCGCCACCGTCCGACTCCCCTCAACCATGCGGAGCCGCCCCACCTCTCTAGCCCGATCGGGAGCCACCATAGCTCGAGACCCCGATCCACCCGAAACCACCGTCTGTCGTGGAGCTAGCCGCCGGCGACCCACCCCACCCTGCCAGCCTATCGACCACTGGGAGGACCGCCCTGGACCAGCGGATCCATCCCCGCCCTCAGAATCTCGTGGGGAGCCACCGTTCGTCAGCGGCAATCGTCGGAGCCCCGCCACCGCTCGGCCAGAGAAGGAAGGAGGGCGTGGGCGACTGGTCAAACCTGACCAGTGGACCCGACGGCCCCACCTACCAGTGACCCCAGCTCTGCCGACGTGTTTTAAGTGGAAACGTAAAACACAGGAGTACGTCTTCTCTGTCTCGAAAGCGTATTCTTATTCGAACCGTTTTTCTTTTTCTGTTTAATTTAAAAACAGATTTGACTGAAACTTTGACTAGCTATAACTTTTTAAATATAACTCTGTTTGACCTGATTCTTTTTTTGTTGTTTCCCAAATTCCATCTAGTTTATTTCCATATTTATTTGAAAATTTTCCAAACAACTTTTTTGTACTGTTTTGAAACTATGTGTTAATTTAAATTTTCTTAAAATAGGATTTTGAAGAAGGAAGCAACTTTCAAAAAGTGCACCCCCACTTGCATACTCTTGAAGGCAAGCATTCTGAACCCTGGCATAATATTTTCCGTGTGTCGTTCGATGATAATACGACACCACCTTGACATGAAGTGTTCGGTATTTTATGTGGTGTTATGATCATATTCATGAGTGCATAATGATGATTCCTTGCTGTTGGAATTTGATATGCTTCTGATAGTAATCACCCTCGTATGCCTTTCATGCCTATCGGGAGGAATCCGGGAAAGTCTCTGTCTTGGGTAGACACGAACTTGTCTCTAATAATTCGTTGAGACGATTATGTCCGATAAGGCATGGTGAGGTATGATGAGTGGTGATTCTGTTTGTTGGTGTGAAATATATTTGTTATACTAATCCTGCAGGGAATGCCTTAATCTCCTGAGTCGACCGTAGATCGAGTCTTGTTCCAGTAACCCCCATACTTGTTTCGTACTACCACTTGTCCCTGCCATAGGTAGGGTACGGTTCAGTAAGTTGTCAACCCCTTCCTAGCACACACCGTATAGAAAGGCCATGGTGGAAGATACTGGCTGCATCCAGTAGACATGCCACCTGGTCCGGGGGCATGGGTGTTTCCGGTTGGAGCCAAGGGGGTAGCTCCCCTAGTTTGCACGCGTTATAAATTTTGTGATCCCATGCTAGTCGAGGTTGTAGCCTCCCCACTTAGAGTTTCGCTTAACGGGTGTCGTGGGTGATTCCAGACACCGGTAAGTTAGGCTGGTGTGTGCGGTCAGGTGTGTTTTCAATTAAAAGACCATAGACGGAATTAGCCCCAATGGACTAAAGGAATCTGTTACTCGTGGGTAAAGAGTACACGCTCTGCAGAGATTATATCTATTCGAATAGCCGTGTCCATGGTTAAGGACTACAGTCTGGGATGGGTCAAGTGTCGGTCTTAGTGTCGGTCTTCGGAGGAAAAAATTGCTAAACCAGAACATTGATCATGACTTGGGACATATGATGATTATGATTATTATTACTATAGCCTAACCATTGGTATTAATTGAATTATTGAGTATCCCTGGGACGGTTCTACCTCCTGGATATTCACTATGATTATTCTCTTATAAGCCCTTTATGTGGTGTCGCTCAGACGCCCGACTGTGGCATGCTTGCTATTTAATTATTTATAAGCCCTTTATGTGGTGTCGCTCAGACGCCTGACTGTGGCATGCTTGCTATTTAAATTACTTATAAGCCCTTTATGTGGTGTCTCTCAGACGCCTGACTGTTGTATGCTTGCTATTTAATTATTTATAAGCCCTTTATGTGGTGTCGCTCAAACGCCCGAATGTGGCATGCTTGCTATTTAAATTACTTATAAGCCCTTTATGTGGTGTCACTCAGATGCCCGACTGTGGCATGCTTGTTATTTAAATTACTTATAAGCCCTTTATGTGGTGTCGCACAGACGCCCGACTGTGGCATGCTTGTTATTTATTTTATTTGCAAGCCCTTTATGTGGTGTCGCTCAGACGCCCGACTGAGGCATGCTTTATATTATTATCCTTTCGAGGCGTCGCTTCAGACACCCGATCGGTGCATTCTAATTCTACTCTCTGATTGCATATTCATGTTTGACATGAATAACCTGCTTGCGTGCATCATGGATTTTTATTTCGTGACTGACGTTGTGATCATGGAATATTTCAGAGCATGATTATCATATTTTATATTATACATGTGTTCATAATGTTTGCGAGTACATTCAAAGTACTCACTGGCTTGTCCCTGGCTATTGTCTTGGCTAGATTTCTTGCATGGAGAGGAGCGTTGCGATGACAGCCCCAGAACCTACGCAATGGTGTTAGCAGCCTCGCGAAGATAGGAGTTATCCAGGTCAGCTGTTCCTGTGGGAAATGGAGTCCCATAGACACTGACGAACCACAAACCGCTTCCGCCATCAGCCACTAGAAACCTTGTGTTGTACTCATAGGCCGGAATGGTCTTGTACAACATATTTTGTATTTTTCTTGGAATTTCGGTATCAAGTTGGTGCCTCATCAGCTAACAGTAATCCTGGGGCTGGTGAGCACAAGGACCATTTTCTGGGAAATATATCCTGAAAAACTGGTCGCTACAAGGTTGTCAGGACCGGTTTTCCAATAAAACATTTATTGAAAAACTGACCATTATATCAGACCAGTATAGAAGAATCCTCCTTACTGGTAGACAAATCCTTGATACAGAAATCTAGAAGTACTAAATATTATACAAGGTTGAGCTGAGGCTACTCAACAATTTATTACAAGCACGCCGATATTATACATAAAGGCGGATATGACACAAAGGGTGTGGTGGCATAACTACTGACTCATAATAAAAGTGGTGGTGGATATGTCACAGTGAAGTGGGTGACATGACTCCAAAATCTTATAGTTCATCAAGCGCCGGAGTGAGGCTCGGTGATTTTATTAGGGTAGCGGAAGCGTATATAATACAAGTGACCAACTCCAGGATCCCACGGGACTAACTGGGACTCCTCTAGGCGTAGAACTCGCTATCATACTCTTCATCCACAAGATCGCCTTCGTCAACATCTGGCCAAATCAACAAGCTAGGTGAGTACTTTGAATGTACTCACAAGACAGTTTGGACATAAGATATAACGAATGCAAACATGATGCACATGAGCAGACTAGTAATGCGCACTCAGATAATAAATTTGCACTGCATGTTAAATAAAAAGGAAGTCGGGCGGTAGTCCTCCCGAAATCCCAATAAAATAGTTGAAGAGCGATCGGGTGTCTGAAGCGACGCCTCGAAAGGAAAAATAACTTAACATGCCGCAGTCGGGCGTCAGGGCGACACCACATAAAGGGCTTATATTGAAACGTAAATGACTGTACGTGCCACAGTCGGACGTCTAAGCGACATCTCAAAAAGGGCTTATAATGAAAGTAAATAACAAGGATGCCGTAGTCGGACGTCTGAGCGACATCACATAAAGGGCTTATATCAAAAGTAAATAACAAGAATGCCACAGTCGGACGTCTAAGCGACATCACATAAAGGGCTTATATCAAAGTAAATAACAAGAATGCCATAGTTGGACGTCTAAGCGACATCACATAAAGGGCTTATATCAAAGTAAATAACAAGAATGCCATAGTCGGACGTCTAAGTGACATCACATAAAGGGCTTATATCAAAGTAAATAACAAGAATGCCACAGTCGGACGTCTGAGCGACATCACATAAAGGGCTTATATCTCATCATTCGAATTCAAGTAGCTCATGAAGGTAACATCATTCCACGGAATACTCGGTACATGATAATAAACTGGTTAGTCCATCCACAGGAATAACATTCAGACAGGTTTACCACTCTCAGTTTCATGCTTATTCTCTGGAGGCTGTCACTGAGACTGACACTGGGACTAATACTTAGATTGACACTAATATGTTGATCAAAGTCCTTCACCATGGACATGGTTACTCGAATGGTTTTGACTCTGCAGAGTTTGTACTCTTTAACCACAGCCAACGGTTTTCAGTAGTCACAAAGGACTAGTTCCGTTTACGGTATTTTAGGAGAAACACATCTAACCAGTACACACCCATTCCACATTCCGCTGCCAGGAATCACCCTAGGCAACGTTCAAGAAAAACTCTAAGACGGGGAGGCTACAACCTCGAATAGCATGGGATCAAATTTATATCGTGCTCTCTAAGGGGTGCCCCCTCTCGGTCCCAACCGGAAACACCCATGCCCCCTGAACGGATGACGGGCTTTAATCCAGGGCCATGGAACCCTCATCACGGCCCCTCTATTTTGTGTGTACAAGGAAAGAGGTTTGCAACTTACTAAACCGTATTCTTTGTAGAAAACATGTGGTAGCACGGAAGAGGACGAACGGGAACAAGACTTGATCCACGTTAATACTGGAGTTAAATAGTTGATATAAAACTGGCATGATTCAACAATACCAGCTTGCAACCTATCATGCCACCACATGATCAGGTTATCTCACCATCAAATGAACACATCGAATTTCGAAGCTCACTTGCAACTTGCTTGCATGAAATATAACATTCAAAAATGCTTATAAACATGTCATGAGAAAACCACTTAAGAAATCATGAAAAACACTCATCATATCAAAGGTTCAAACATGCTTGCCTGGTTCGGAGTAGTCGGAGTCTAGCTCGGCGAAGTTTGCGGCTCCGTCACCTCCTTCGGTATCTACGTTATAAAAGAAATCGGATACTAACGTAAATACCATGTGTGCATAAAAATTGTTCCAAATATTTTTTTCAAATAAATATGATAAAAACTAGATAGAAAAATAAAGATGACGGAAAAAGAATCAACTCAAAATCATCTTCTATTTAAAAGTTATTAAGGTTTTACTCTAGGGACTAATCTGTGATGAAACAGAAACTTTCCAGGGGCTAGCCTAAAAACTGAAAAAGTTTCGGTTGGAAATACGCCAACCCAAAGGGAAAACATACTTTGCCAGAAGGCGCCTTCAGAAAACGTTTCAAATAAAAGAGCAGAGGCTGACGAGGGGGTTCCGCATGTCAGGTTTAAAATCCCACCGCCGGCCGAAGCAAACGATGATCACCGGCGATGATCGACGGCGATCCAGAGGAGGGCAAGGGTATGGTTGCACTCACGGGACAATTCCGCGTTGGTGGGTGGTGGATTTGGTCGTCGGCGAGCACCACACCGACGGTGGCTTCCACTCCGGCGGACGGCGGTTCGGTCGAGGATGGATCCCTCCGAAGAGAGCTGCAAATGCCAAATTGAAGCGCGGGTTAGGGGAGTGGGTGCACTAGGAGGTTCCTCCCCAAGTTTGAGCTAGAGCTATGCAAGGAATCGAGTGAATCAAGCTGGCTACCAGAGTGGGTCGTGGCGGCCGGAGTTGGGGAAGAAGGCCTCCTCTAGGTCCTTCTAGCGGCTGGGCGCGACTCTGGTGAGGTGGAGGAGTGGTGCTGGGTCGAAGGCGAGCTCGGGGCCTCTATTTATAGCCAGCCCGAGGCGGTTGCCGAGAACGGGAACACTCCGGCGAGCGATTACGGCGAGGCAGTGGTCGGGCTGGAGGTTTAGGTGACTGGGCACCTTCGGATTGGTTCACTGGTTCCATTCAACAGCTAAGCTTGATCGGATTTGGCCTGCTCCCGTGGCCTCGACGGAACGGAGCTAACGGGCTCGTCGGCGGCAGAGAGCGTGCTCTGCGCCTCTCAGGCCACGGCGACGGTTCTGCAGCACGCATAGGGAAGAGGACGGCCACGCGGAGGCTCCTGGTGGTGTGGGCGGTGCTGGACGGCACCGTATTGTAGGGCTGGCCCCTGCTGGTCGCCACGGCGGTTCTGCCACCGCGGAAGACGCCGGAGTTAATGTGACACGTCGCCACCGACGCTCGCGACCGGCCAAACAACCGTGCGGCGCATTGGATAAGAAGAAGGAGCAATGAGCAACGATCCAAGGCAGCTACTGACGAGATTGACGAAGAGCCCTGGCGAAAATGACACTGACGACTGAACCCAACACTGAACTTCTGAAACTTGACAGGAACAGTGTCGGCCACCTATTTGACGAAATGATTTATGCACGTGGAAAATTCTTCTAGACCTGAAACTTGGTGAAGTGATCTCTTGATGCACCTGGAGACTGCCTGAATTATCTCAGAATTTTTGGAAAAGAAAAAGAATGAAATTCACCAAAAATGGCAAATCTGGTCCAAACTTGCAGCAAGCAAAATTTTGAAAAATTTGTACTGTGGACTAGCAGATCTTGATGGATCTAGGTTGAAGACACTAAGGACTAGCTAGAGGAATTTATTTGGAACCAAAACTCAAAGGAAATCTAGTAGTTCCTTTGTAAATCACTAAGGTCCAAATAAATGGCAGAAAAAGATTTTGAGTTTAACATAAATAGAATTAAAATCTAGGGGAAGTTGAACTTTGCTGGACTTGATGCTTGACTTGACCCAAAGTGGGGAGGTGGGTTTTGGAAGAAAGTTTTCAACATAGGTCATGGCTAGAGAGTAATTTTTGAATGGGAAAGAATAAAATTCATAATTTATAGGAATTCTTTTTAATAAAAAGGAATTGTAAAAACCTTCCAAAATTATTTGTGTTGAGCCAACACAAGATGAAAAATCTTCAAGACCAAAAATCAAGATTGGGAAGAACTCATGAAATATTTGTCATAAAAAGATTTTAGAAGATGCGCCCCTTTTTTGAAAAATTCAAGTGACCTTCTTTAAATCAAATAAATAAGTTGATAAAAATCAAAACCAAAATTTTGGGGTGTTACAACACCTACCCCCTTAGGAAAAATCTCGTCCTCGAGATTTCAATTGATCCTCAAATAGGTGTGGGTACTCTACCCGAAGGAGATCCTCTCTTTCCCATGTTGCTTCATCCTCGGTGATTACTCCACTGGACCTTGAAAAACTTAATTGTTTTCTGACGGGTCCTTCTTTCAGACTCCTCCAATATTTTTATTGGACGTTCCGTGTAGGTGAGGTCTGGTTGCATGTCAATGTTCTCGTGAGATACATGCTTTTCTGGGTTGCTTACACATTTCCTCAACTGTGAGACGTGGAACACGTCGTGGACGTCTGACCGTTCTTCGCGTAGGTCTAGCTGGTAGGCCACTGTGCCTCTTCGTGCAATCACACAGAAGGGTCCAATAAACTGTGGTGCTAGCTTTCCTTTAACTTTGAATTGTTGCAGGCCCCTCATAGGAGATACTCATAGGTACACATATTCACCGGGTTCAAAGCTGACTTCACGATGTTTTTGATCGTAATAACTCTTTTGTTGGCTCTGGGCTGTCTTGAGTCGATCCCTGATTAGTCTAACTTTCTCCTCAGCTTCCTTGAGCATGTCTGGGCCGAAGATATGACTGTCTCCTGTTTCTGGCCAATTTAATGGGGTACGACATCTTCGCCCGTACAAGGCTTCAAAAGGTGCCATTTGTAGACTGGCTTGGTAACTGTTGTTGTATGCGAACTCGGCATACGGCAAGCTTTCTTCCCAACTGGTTCCATAGGTGAGAACACATGCTCTTACCATGTCCTCTAAAATTTGGTTCACACGTTCAGTTTGTCCTCCAGTCTGGGGGTGGTATGTTGTACTGAATACTAGTTGAGTTCCCAGATCTTGTTGTAAATGATCCCAAAATCTAGAGACGAATTGAGTGTCTCTGTCGGATATTACAGTCTTTGGAATTCCATGCAGACAGACTATACGGGAGAGATAAAGTTTGGCAAGCTTCTGAGTGGTGTCGTTGTCTTTACTGGGATGAAATGTGCCACCTTAGTTAATCTATCTGTGATGACCCATATGGCATCATTTCCGTGTCGTGACCAAGGTAGTCCGACAATAAAATCCATTCCAATTTCGTCCCACTTCCACTCAGGTATCCTATTTTGCTATAATAGTCCTGCCGGTTTTTGGTGCTCGGCTTTAATGCGTTGACATGAATCACAACATGCAATGAATGTGGCTATATCTCTCTTCATACCGTGCCACCAAAAAATTTCCTGAATGTCCTTGTACATTTGGGTTCCTCCAGGGTGGATTGAATATGGAGCAGTGTGGCCTTCGGCTAGAATTTGCTGTTTGAGGTCCTCTATATTTGGTACACAAAGTCTGTCTCCATACCATAATATTCCCTTATCGTCTACGACGAATTCTGAAGCCTTGCCCAGACTCACTTTACTTTTTATGCCTTCGATGCTGGGGTGTCCATGCTGAGCCTTCTTAATCTGTTCCATTAGGGTGGGCTATATTTCCAAATTTGACACATTGCCTTCAGTGACCATCACCAAGTTGAGTTTGGCGAACTCCTGCTGAAATTCAGGTCTCAAGTTCTGTAGACTGTCGTTGCCCGAGCTGGGGTTTCGACTAAGAGCATCTGCCACTACATTCGCCTTTCCTGGATGGTAGTGAATGCCAACATCATAATCTTTCACTAATTCCAACCAGCGCCGTTGTCGTTAATTGAGTTCTGGTTGTGTGAAAATATATTTGAGGCTTTTATGGTCCGTATATATTTCACAACGATTTCCAAGCAAAAAGTGCCTCCACTCTTTGAGTGCATGAATGACTGCTGCCAATTCCAAGTCATGAGTAGGATAATTTTCTTCATGCTTTCATAGTTTCCTGGAAACGTATGCGACTACTTTGCCTTCTTGCATTAGTACGCATCTGAGGCCCTTCCGGGATGCGTCACAATATACTTCAAAACTTTTGTGTATGTCTGTTACAACCAATACTGGTGCTGTTGTTAATTTCCTTTTGAGTTCTTGGAAACTTTTCTCGCAAGCTTCAGTCCATACAATTTTCTTATCCTTCTTGAGTAACGGTGTCATTAGTTTTGCTATGGTAGAGAACCCCTCAATAAACCTTCAGTAATATCCAGCCATCCCCAGGATACTTCGTACATCTGTTACATTGGCTGGTGGTTTCCAGCCAAGTACAACCTTGACGTTTTCTGGGTCCACGGCAACACCTTCTTGGGTTAATACGTGGCCTAGAAAACCAACATGTCTTAACCAAAATTTACATTTGCTGACTTTGGCGTATAATTGATGTTTCTTTAATTCTCCCAGTACAATTCTGAGATGTTCAGCATGTTCTTCTAGTGTCTTAGAGTATACCAGAATATCATTAATGAACACCACAACAAATTTGTCCATAAATTTCATAAACACTTTGTTCATGAGGTGGACAAAATATGCGGGGGCGTTTGTCAGTCCAAACGGCATTACTGTAAATTCATATAATCCATATCTGAAGGTGAATGTTGTCTTAGGGATATCTTCTGTCCGTACTTTTAATTGATGATACCCCTACCTTAAATCAATTTTTGAGAAAACCTTGGCTAGTGCGAGCTGGTCAAATAAATCATTTATCCATGGCATCGGATATTTGTTTTTGATGGTGACCATGTTGAGTGCTCGATAGTCTATACATAATCTCAGTGTCCCATCCTTTTTCTTGGCAAATAATACTGGTGAACCCCAAGGTGAGGAGATGGCCCGTATAAATCCTTTGTCCAGTAATTCTTTTATTTGCTTCTTTAATTCTACCAACTCGGAGGGTGCCATTCTATAGGGTTTCTTGTAAATGGGGGTGGTTCCAGGTGCTAGTTCAATGATGAACTCTATTTCCCGGTCTGGTGGCATGCCTGGTAGTTCTTCGGGAAATACGTCAGGGAACTCACACACCACTTGAACTTTTCTTAACTCTGAAATGTCCACCTTGTTCAACCTTGGTTGCCGTGATATTGGTCTTTCTTGAGCTGCAATTTTTATCGTCTTCCCCTGATGATGAGTAAGAATTACAGTCCGATTGAAGCAGTCGATAAATCCCTTGTTGGTGGTTAACCAGTCCATTCCTAGGATAACATCTAGTCCCTTATTTTCCAATACAATGAGGTTTGCCTGAAACTTTAGTCCCTAAATCTCAATAACCACACCTTGGCAGTAATTCTGAGTGATTTGCTTAATCCCGGGGGACTTGATGGTCATGGATTTTTCCAAGGGAAGCATCGAAAAATCATGTTGCAAAGAAAATTTCTTTGAAATGAACGAGTGAGAAGCTCCAGAATCAAACAAAACCGTGGCAGGTATTGTGTTGACAGGGAACGTACCGAGTACGATATCCGGGGCATTCTGTGCTTCCTCCTTGGTCACATGGTTCAAGTGACCCTTCTTGTGATTGTTATTGGGGTTGAAGTTGTTACGCTTGGGTGTTGAATTATTTCCACGGTTGTTCGGCTTGGGGGCCGAGTTTCTTGGCTTTGGGCACTGTTTGGCATAGTGTCCTTCCTCTCCACAAGCGTAGCAAGTAACACCTGTGTGATATGTAAAATCCTTGTCTCTTGCATGAAATTTTTTGCTTGGGCGTGGAACAATGGTTGTGGATTTGTTCGCTCCAATTTTCTGAAAATCAATCTTGTTCCGGTTGTTGCAAGCATGAGTAGTCTTGTCCCTTTTGCGCTTGCGAAAATCCTCCAAGCCGCGGCGCTCATTTTCCACTGTAATAGCTTTGTCCACAAGTGTTTTGAAATCCGGAAAGGTGTGTACGACCAGCTGGCATTTAAGTGTTGGTGCCAGACCGTCCAGAAATTTTTCCATCTTTTTATTTTCAGTCATATGCTCTTCGTTGGCATAACGAGATAATTGAGTAAACTGACTGTTGTACTCAATCACTGTCATGCTTCTCTGCTTGAGGTCATCAAACTCCTTTTTCTTGATCCTCATGATGCTTCTGGGAATGTGCACCCCACGAAAACCTTCTTTAAATTCTTCCCAGGTGATGTTATTTTCATTGGGGTGCATGTGTAGGAAATTTTCCCACCATGATGCAGCTGCTCCAGTGAGGTAGTGAGGTGCATAAAGTACCTTCTCACGGTCCGAACATTGTGCAATAATTAACTTCCTTTCAATGTCTCGAAGCCAATCATCGGCCTCAAGAGGTCTATCAATGTGAGAGAACGTTGGGGGACGTGTCTTTTGTAGTTCAGACAATTTGGAATGCTACTGATATGGTTCTCGGTGATTTCCCATATTGATAACATGGTTCATCATTTCTTGATGCTGCTGCTGGCTTTGCTCATAAAGGCGGCATACTTGAGAAAATGCTGCTTCACTGCCTTGCTGACTTGACTGCCCCTGTGTGAAATTGTTACTTGTCTGGGTACCATAATTTTCTTTCGGCGGACTTGGCATGGAACGAGTCCAGGGACGAGGCATTTTCCACTCTGGGGTATTTTTGCAGAATTCATGAGAAAAATTGAGTGGCAAAAATAAATAATTTTACAAAGGCGGAATTTTTTCTTTTTAAAAAACTCCAAGATTTTTAAGAAAATACTTGATTGCGCAAGGAGAAGGACTGCTCAGTACATATCTTACATGCAAGTCGTAATTATACAATACATCACTCAGGATGTGCGTACACATTCCTGACATGTTATTTAGGCTAGTGCACTTCTCCGAGTTCCTATATGATGCGCACACAAACTACTTCTCACCAAACCTATATACATATAAACATATCATACAAGCTGGTACATCGCACGGCTGCTAGGCGCACTCAGTCGGAGATGGTAAAAACTTCCCTCGGCCTGCCGAGGGCAAGACCCAATGATGCTGGAGACTCAACCTCCTCCTCACTAATAGGCTCCAGGCGCGAAGTACTGGGTTGAGGAGCTGGTGCGGACGCGACAGGTGGTGCAGCACTGACTGGAGTAGGAGCAATGACTTGGTCAAACTCTTTAGTGGTAGGCAGGCGGCGAGCGGTGGCTAAGATGGCAGGTGTATAGGATGCCGAGGACGAGACGTAAGTCAGTGGTGGTGCTGTATGGAGGAGCTCCCTCCTGTTGGCGGAACAGCCCTGAACTAAGTCCATACGAGCAGCCACAAAGTCGTCCACGAGGTTATCAAAAGCTGCCTCAAGAGCTTTGAGATACTCAACCAACATTTCAATAGCCTCATCTCTCTCCCCCCTAGCTCAAGCGAACGCATAGTGACAAGTGTATGGCATACAGTCATCTGCATGGCATGCCTCTTGTCACTATGGCATACAGTCATCTGTATGGCATACAGTCACTTGCCACGTGCCATACACTTGTCACTATGCGTTCGCTTGCGCTAGGGGGAGAGAGATGAGGCTATTGAAATGTTGGTTGAGTATCTCAAAGCTCTTGAGGCAGCTTTTGATAACCTCGTGGACGACTTTTTGGCTGCTCGTATGGACTTAGTTCAGGGCTGTTCCGCCAACAGGAGGTAGCTCCTCCATACAGCACCACCACTGACTTACGTCTCGTCCTTAGAATCCTATACACCTGCCATCTTAGCCACCACTCGCCGCCTACCTACCACTGAAGAGTTTGACCAAGTCATTGCTCCTACTCCAGTCAGTGCTGCACTAACTGTCGCGCCCGCACCAGCTCCTCAACCCAGTACTTTGTGCCTGGAGCCTATTAGTGAGGAGGAGGTTGAGTCTCCAGCATCACTGGGTCTTACCCTCGGTAGGACGAGGGAAGTTTTTACCATCTCCGACTGAGTGCGCCTAGCAGCCGTGCGATGTACCAGCTTGTATGATATGTTTATATGTATATAGGTTTGGTGAGAAGTAGTTTGTGTGCGCATCATGTAGGAACTCGGAGAAGTGCACTAGCCTAAATAACATGTCAGGAATGTGTACACACATCCTGAGTGATGTATTGTATAATTACGGCTTGCGCGTAAGATATGTACTGAGCGGTCCTTCTCCTTGCACAATCAAGTATTTTCTTGAAAAATCTTGGAGTTTTTTTAAAAGAAAAAAAATTCCGCCTTTGTAAAATTATTTATTTTTTCCACTCAGTTTTTCTCATGAATTCTGCAAAAATACCGCAGAGTGGAAAATGCCTCGTCCCTGCACTCGTTCCATGCCAAGTCCGCCGGAAGAAAATTATGGTACCCAGACAAGTAACAGTTTCACACAGGGGCAGTCAAGTCAGCAAGGCAGTGAAGCAGCATTTTCTCAAGTATGCCGCCTTTATGAGCAAAGCCAGCAGCAGCATCAAGAAATGATGAACCATGTTATCAATATGGGAAATCACCGTGAACCATATCAGCAGCATTCCAAATTGTCTGAACTACAAAAGACACGTCCCCCAACATTCTCTCACACTGATAGACCTCTTGAGGCTGATGATTGGCTTCGACACATTGAAAGGAAGTTAATTATTGCACAATGTTCGGATCGTGAGAAGGTACTTTATGCACCTCACTACCTCACTGGAGCAGCTGCATCATGGTGGGAAAATTTCCTACACATGCACCCCAATGAAAATAACATCACTTGGGAAGAATTTAAAGAAGGTTTTCGTGGGGCGCACATTCCCAGAAGCATTATGAGGATCAAGAAAAGGGAGTTTGATGACCTCAATCAGAGAAGCATGACAGTGACTGAGTACAATAGTCAGTTTACTCAATTATCTCGTTATGCCAACGAAGAGCATATGACTGAAAATAAAAAGATGGAAAAATTTCTGGACGGTCTGGCACCAACACTTAAATGCCAGCTGGTCGTACACACCTTTCCGGATTTCAAAACACTTGTGGACAAAGCTATTACATTGGAAAATGAGCGCCGCGGCTTGGAGGATTTTCGCAACCGCAAAAGGGACAAGACTACTCATGCTTGCAACAACCGGAACAAGACTGATTTTCAGAAAATTGGAGCGAACAAATCCACAACCATTGTTCCACGCCCAAGCAAAAAATTTCATGCAAGAGACAAGGATTTTACATATCACCCAGGTGTTACTTGCTACGCTTGTGGAGAGGAAGGACACTATGCCAAATAGTGCCCAAAGCCAAGAAACTCGGCCCCCAAGCCGAACAACCATGGAAATAATTCAACACCCAAGCGTAACAACTTCAACCCTAATAACAATCACAAGAAGGGTCACTTGAACCATGTGACCAAGGAGGAAGCACATAATGCCCCGGATATCGTACTCGATACGTTCCCAGTCAACACAATACCTGCCACAGTTTTGTTTGATTCTGGAGCTTCTCACTCGTTCATTTCAAAGAAATTTTCTTTGCAACATGATTTTTCGATGCTTCCCTTGGAAAAATCCATGACCATCAAGTCCCCCGGGATTAAGCAAATCACTCAGAGTTACTGCCAAGGTGTGGTTATTAAGATTAAGGGACTAAAGTTTCAGGCAAACCTCATTGTATTGGAAAATAAGGGACGGGATGTTGTCCTAGGAATGGACTGGTTAACCACCAACAAGGGATTTATCGACTGCTTCAATCGGACTGTAAATCTGACTCGTCATCACGGGAAGACGATAAAAATTGCAGCTCAAGAAAGACCAATATCACGGCAACCAAGGTTGAACAAGGTGGACATTTCAGAGTTAAGAAAAGTTCCAGTGGTGTGTGAGTTCCCTAACGTATTTCTTGAAGAACTACCAGGCATGCCACCAGACCGAAAAATAGAGTTCATCATTGAACTAGCACCTGGAACCACCCCCATTTACAGGAAACCCTATAGAATGGCACCCTCCGAGTTGGTAGAATTAAAGAAGCAAATAAAAGAATTACTGGACAAAGGATTTATACGGGCCAGCTCCTCACCTTGGGGTTCACCAGTATTATTTGCCAAGAAAAAGGATGGGACACTGAGATTATGTATAGACTATCGAGCACTCAACATGGTCACCATCAAAAACAAATATCCGATGCCACGAATAAATGATTTATTTGACCAGCTCGCACAAGTCAAGGTTTTCTCAAAAATTGATTTAAGGTCGGGGTATCATCAATTAAAAGTACGGACAGAAGATATCCCTAAGACAGCATTCACCTCTAGATACGGATTATATGAATTTATAGTAATGCCGTTTGGACTGACAAACGCCCCCGCATATTTTGTCCACCTCATGAAAAAAGTGTTTATGAAATTTATGGACAAATTTGTTGTGGTGTTCATTGATGATATTCGGTATACTCTAAGACACTAGAAGAACATGCTGAACATCTCAGAATTGTACTGGGAGACTTAAAGAAACATTAATTATACGCCAAATTCAGCAAATGTGAATTTTGGTTAAGACAAGTTGGTTTTCTAGGCCACGTATTGACCCAAGAAGGTGTTGCCATGGACCCAGAAAAAGTCAAGGCCGTACTTGGCTGGAAACCACCAGCCAACGTAACAGATGTACGAAGTTTCCTGGGGATGGCTGGATATTACTGAAGGTTTATTGAGGGGTTCTCCACCATAGCAAAACCAATGACACAATTACTCAAGAAGGATAAGAAATTTGTATGGACTGAAGCTTGCGAGAAAAGTTTCCAAGAACTCAAAAGGAAATTAACAACATCACTAGTATTGGTTGTACCAGACATACACATAAGTTTTGAAGTATATCGTGACGCATCCCGGAAGGGCCTCGGATGTGTACTAATGTAAGAAGGCAAAGTAGTCGCATACGCTTCCAGGCAACTACGAAAGCATGAAGAAAATTATACTACTCATGACTTGGAATTGGCAACAGTCATTCATGCACTCAAAGAGTGGAGGCACTTTTTGCTTGGAAATCATTGTGAAATATATACGGACCATAAAAGCCTCAAATATATTTTCACACAACCAGAACTCAATTTACGACAACAACACTGGTTGGAATTAGTGAAAGATTATGATGTTGGCATTCACTACCATCCAGGAAAGGCGAATGTAGTGGCAGATGCTCTTAGTCGAAACCCCAGCTCGGGCAACGACAATCTACAGAACTTGAGACCTGAATTTTAGCAGGAGTTCGCCAAACTCAACTTGGTGATGGTCACTGAAGGCAATGTGTCAAATTTGGAAATACAGCCCACCCTAATGGAACAGATTAAGAAGGCTCAGCATGGACACCCCAGCATCGAAGGCATAAAAAGAAAAGTGAATCTGGGCAAGGCTTCAGAATTCGTCGTAGATGATAAGGGAATATTATGGTACAGAGACAAACTTTGCGTACCAAATATAGAGGACCTCAAACAGCAAATTCTAGCCAAAGGCCACACCGCTCCATATTCAATCCACCCTGGAGGAACCAAAATGTACAAGGACATTCAGGAAAAAATTTGGTGGCACGGTATGAAGAGGGATATAGCCACATTCATTGCATGTTGTGATTCATGTCAGCGCATTAAAGCCGAGCATGAAAAACTAGCAGGACTATTACAGCCAAACATGATACTTGAGTGGAAGTGGGACGAAATTGGAATGGATTTTATTGTCGGACTACCTTGGTCAGGACACGGAAATGATGCCATATGGGTCATCACAGATAGATTAACTAAGGTGGCACATTTCATCCCAGTAAAGACAACCCACACCACTCAGAAGCTTGCCAAACTTTATCTCTCCCGTATAGTCTGTCTGCATGGAATTCCAAAGACTATAATATCCGACAGAGACACTCAATTCGTCTCTAGATTTTGGGATCATTTACAACAAGATCTGGGAACTCAACTAGTATTCAGTACAGCATACCACCCCCAGACTGGAGGACAAACTTAACGTGTGAACCAAATTTTAGAGGACATGCTAAGAGCATGTGTTCTCACCTATGGAACCAGTTGGGAAGAAAGCTTGTCGTATGCCGAGTTCGCATACAACAACAGTTACCAAGCTAGTCTACAAATGGCACCTTTTGAAGCCTTGTACGGGCGAAGATGTCGTACCCCATTAAATTGGCCAGAAACAGGAGACAGACGTATCTTCGGCCCAGACATGCTCAAGGAAGCTGAGGAGAAAGTTAGACTAATCAGGGATCGACTCAAGACAGCCCAGAGCCGACAAAAGAGTTATTACGATCAAAAACATCGTGAAGTCAGCTTTGAACCCGGTGAATATGTGTACCTACGAGTATCTCCTATGAGGGGTCTACAATGATTCAAAGTTAAAGGAAAGCCAGCACCACGGTTTATTGGACCCTTCTGTGTGATTGCACGAAGAGGCACAGTGGCCTACAAGCTAGACCTACCCGAAGAACTATCAGACATCCACGACGTGTTCCATGTCTCACAGTTGAGGAAATGTGTAAGCAACCCAGAAAAGCATGTATCTCACGAGAACATTAACATGCAACCAGACCTCACCTACACGGAACGTACAATAAAAATATTGGAGGAGTCTGAAAGAAGGACCCATCAGAAAACAATTAAGTTTTTCAAGGTCTAGTGGAGTAATCACACCGAGGATGAAGCAACATGGGAAAGAGAAGATTTCCTTCGGGCAGAGTACCCACACCTATTTGAGGATCAGCTGAAATCTCGGGGGTGAGATTTTTACTAAGGGGGTAGGTGTTGTAACACCCCAAAATTTTGGTTTTGATTTTTATCAACTTCTTTATTTGATTTAAAGAAGGTCACTTGAATTTTTCAAAAAAAAGGGGCTCATCTTCTCAAATCTTTTTATGACAAATATTTCATGAGTTCTTCCCAATCTTTATTTTTGGTCTTGAAGATTTTTCATCTTGTGTTGGCTCAACACAAATAATTTTGGAAGGTTTTTACAATTCCTTTTTATTAAAAAGAATTCCTATAAATTATGACTTTTATTCTTCCCCATTCAAAAATTACTCTCTTGCCGTGACCTATGTTGAAAAATTTCTTCCAAAACCCACCTCCCCACTTTGGGTCAAGTCAAGCATCAAGTCCAGCAAAGTTCAACTTCCCCTAGATTTTAATTCTATTTATTTTAAACTCAAAATCTTTTTCTGCCATTTATTTGGACCTTAGTGATTTACAAAGGAACTACTAGATTTCCTTTGAGTTTTGGTTCCAAATAAATTCCTCTGGCTAGTCCTTAGTGTCCTCAACCTAGATCCATCAAGATCTGCTAGTCCATAGTACGAATTTTTCAAAATTTGCTTGCTGCAAGTTTGGACCGAATTTGCCATTTTTGGTGAATTTCATTCTTTTTATTTTCCAAAAATTCTGGGATAATTCAGGCAGTCTCCAGATGCATCAAGAGATCACTTCACCAAGTTTCAGCTCTAGAAAAATTTTCCACGTGCATAAGTCATTTCGTCGAACAGGTGGCCGGCACTGTCCATGTCAAGTTTCAGAAGTTCAGTGTTGGGTTCAGTCGCAGTGTCGTTTTCGTCAGGGCTCTTCATCAATCTCGCCAGTAGCTGCCTTGGATCGTTGGTCGCTGCTCCTTCTTATCCAATGCGCCGCACGGTTGTTTGGCCGGTTGCAAGCGTCGGTGGCGACGTGTCACGTCAACTCCGCCGTCTTCCGCGGTGGCAGAACCGCCGTGGCGACCAGCAGGGGCCAGCCCTGTAGTACGGCGCCGTCCAACACCGCCCACACCACCAGGAGCCTCCGCGTGGCCGTCCTCTTCCCTGTGCGTGCTGCACAACCGTTGCCGTGGCCTGAGAGGCGCGGAGCATGCTCTCTGCCGCCGACGAGCCTGTGAGCTCTGTTCCGTCAAGGCCACGGGAGCAGGCCAAATCCAATCAAGCTTAGCTGTTGAATGGAACCAGTGAACCAATCTGAAGGTGCCCAGTCACCTAAACCTCCAGCCCGACCACTGCCTCGCCGTAATCGCTCGTCGGAGTGATCCCGTTCTCGGCAACCGCCTTGGGCCCACTATAAATAGAGGCCCCGAGCTCGCCTTCGACCCAGCACCACTCCTCCACCTCACCAGAGTCACGCCTAGCCACTAGAAGGACCTCAAGGAGGCCTTCTTCCCCAACTCCGGCCGCCATGACCCGCTCTGGTAGCCAGCTTGATTCACTCGATTCCTTGCATAGCTCTAGCTCAAACATGGGGAGGAACCTCCTAGTGCACCCACTCCCCTAACTCGCGCTTCAATTTGGCGTTTGCAGCTCTCTTCGGAGGGATCCATCCTCCACCGAACCGCCATCCGCCGGAGTGGAAGCCGCCGTCGGCGTGGTGCTCGCCGACGACCAAATCCACCACCCACCGACGCGGAATCGTCCCGTGAGTGCAACCATACCCTTGCCCTCCTCTGGATCGCCGTCGATCATCGTCGGCGATCATCGTTTGCTTCGGCCGGTGGTGGGATTTTAAACCTGACATGTGGGACCCCCTCGTCAGCCTCTCCTCTTTTATTCGAAACGTTTTCTCAAAGCGCCTTCGGGCAAAGTACGTTTTCCCTTTGGGTTGGCGTATTTCCAACCGAAATGTTTTCTGTTTTTTTAAGCTAGCCCCTGGAAAGTTTTTATTTCATCACAGATTAGTCCCTGGACTAAAACCTTAATAACTTTTAAACAGAAGATGATTTTGAGTTGATTCTTTTTCTGTCATCTTTATTTTTCTATCTAGTTTTTTATAATATTTATTTGAAAAATATTTGGAACAATTTTTATGCACGCACGGTATTTACGTTAGTATCTGATTTCTTTTATAACGTAGATACCGAAGGAGGTGATGGAGCCGCAAACTTCGCCGAGCTAGACTCCGACTACTCCGAACCAGGCAAGCATGTTTGAACCTTTGATATGATGAGTGTTTTTCATGATTGCTTAAGTGGTTTTCTCATGACATGTTTATAAGCATTTGTGAATGTTATATTTCATGCAAGCAAGCTGCAAGTGAGCTTCGAAATTCGATGTGTTCATATGATGGTGAGATAACCTGATCATGTGGTGGCATGATAGGTTGCAAGATGGTATTGTTGAATCATGCCAGTTTTATATCAACTGTTTAACTCCAGTATTAATGTGGATCAAGTCTTGTTCCCGTTCGTTCCCTTCCGTGCTACCACATGTTTTCTGCAAAGAATACGGTTTAGTAAGTTGCAAACCTCTTTCCTTGTACACACAAAATAGAGGGGCCATGATGGGGGCTCCATGGCCCTTGATTAAAGCCCGTCATCCGGTCAGGGGGCATGGGTGTTTCCGGTTGGGACCAAGAGGGGGGCACCCCTTAGAGCGCGCGATATAAATTTGATCCCATGCTATTCGAGGTTGTAGCCTCCCCGTCTTAGAGTTTTTCTTGAACGTTGCCTAGGGTGATTCCTGGCAGCGGAATGTGGAATGGGTGTGTACTGGTTAGATGTGTTTCTCCGAAAATACCATAAAAGGAACTAGTCCTTTGTGACTACTGAAAACCGTTGGCTGTGGTTAAAGAGTACAAACTCTGCCGAGTCAAAACCATTCCAGTAACCATGTCCATGGTCAAGGACTTTGATCAACATATTAGTGTCAATCTCAGTATCAGTCTCAGTGTCAGTCTCAGTGACAGTCTCCGGAGAATAAGCATGAAACTGAGAGTGGTAAACCCGACCGAATATTATTCCTGTGGATGGACTAACCAGTTTATTATCATGTACCGAGTATCCCGTGGAATGATGTTACCTTCATGAGCTACTTGAATTCAAATGATGAGATATAAGCCCTTTATGTTATGTCGCTCAGACGTCCGATTGTGGCATTCTTGTTATTTACTTTGATATAAGCCCTTTATGTGATGTCGCTTAAATGTCCGACTGTGGCATTCTTGTTATTTACTTTGATATAAGCCCTTTATGTGATGTCGCTTAGACGTCCGACTGTGGCATTCTTGTTATTTACTTTGATGTAAGCCCTTTATGTGATGTCGCTTAGACGTCCGACTGTGGCATTCTTGTTATTTACTTTTGATATAAGCCTTTTATGTGATGTCGCTCAGACGTCTGACTGCGGCATCCTTGTTATTTACTTTCATTATAAGCCCTTTTCGAGATGTCGCTTAGATGTCCGACTGTGGCACGTACTGTCATTTATGTTTCAATATAAGCTCTTTATGTGGTGTCGCCCTGACGCCCGACTGCGGCATGTTAAGTTATTTTACCTTTGGAGGCGTCGCTTCAGACACCTGATCGGTCTTCAACTATTTTATTGGATTTCGGGAGGACTACCGCCTAACTTCCTTTTTATTTAACATGCAGTGCAAATTTATTATCTGAGTGCGCATTACTAGTCTACTCATGTGCATCATGTTTGCATTCGTTATATCTTATGTCCAAACTGTCTTGTGAGTACATTCAAAGTACTCATCTGTCTTGTTGATTTGGCCAGATGTTGACGAAGGCGATCTTACGGATGAAGAGTACGATAGCGAGTCCGACGCCTAGAGGAGTCCCAGTCAGTCCCATGCGATCCTAGAGTTGGTCACTTGTATTATATACGCTTCCGCTACCCTAATAAAATCATCAAGCCTCACTCTGGCGCTTGATGAGCTATAAGATTTTGGAGTCATGTCACCCACTTCACTGTGATATATCCACCACCACTTTTATTACGAGTCAGTAGTTATGCCACCACACCCTTTGTGTCATATCCGCCTTTATGTATAATATCGGCGTGCTTGTGATAAATTGTTGAGCAGCCTCAGCTCAACCTTGTATAATAGTAAGTACTTCTGGATTTCTGTATCAAGGATTTGTCTACCAGTAAGGAGAATTCTTCTATACTGGTCTGATATAATGTTCAGTTTTTTCAATAAACATTTTATTGGAAAACCGGTCCTAACACACGCCTAGCTTTGTTGTAGCTAATAGGAAGGCTAATTTGATCTTCGGTTGTTTTCTTCAAAGCCCTAATACTAATGTTGAGACTTTGTTCCACAGTCCTTTGCATCCTCTGTGACACATATTATGTGGTCACATTGCAGTGATCTGAAAGAGTCCTAGTTTGCTCATAGCTATGGGCCACTATTTTTATTATATGCCATGGATGACATACCCCAGGCTTCAGGCGAGCGACAACTCTTCCAAGGCAACCCTCAGCGGAATGGATGCAGATGACCTTCAACTCTTTTTTATCAGACTGCTCCACTCTATGCTGGTGTGGAGGGCGATTGCATAGTTATTTATTGTCTGGTAAGCAGATTTGTTGTCTGGGAAAATCTGCCCAACCTGTAGACTTCCCGCTTCTAGTCCAGAAACAAAGTGAAATTCATTGATGATGCTCATAACCGGTAAAAACTCAGGTTCCAATGGTGCCGCGACCGCCCTCTGAGGAGGAACAACTTCTTCTTTCTTCCTGAGTCCAAAGAGGCAGAAGAATGACCGGCATTGTCATCATCTAGCGCCTCCGGCAACCCTTCCACATGTTCGCTCAAGTAAACGGTTGCAGACCAATATCTTGTGCCATACACTTGGTTGCCGCCTGTCGGTTCTGATGGGTCGGCGCTAGGGGCTGTTGTGATGGCCAACTCGGCCTCACCACCGCTGCTACTACATCCGGCATCATCATTGATAGAAATGAACTCCACATACACCATCGGTTCTCCAAACATAGAGCAACTAGGATTGCTTGCAAACCTCATGTACGACCCCCACAAGTTTTCTCCTATGACCTGCCGCAGACCCCAACGGGCAACTGTACCATCATTACATCCGACAACGACAAAGGCCTCAATGGTCATTTTCTTTCCATGCATCTCAAGGCCAAACACCGCTTAGATGTATCTTCTGACTGCCGCATAATCTACTTTGACCATGTCTCTCACTACCACTGTCGTCGATCCGAACATGGACACATCGACCCCGGAAGGACCTTCACGTACAACATCCCCATATAGAACACTAACAAATTTTCCATTATGTATAACTGAATCCTTTCCAAGTCCTCTAACACCCCCACAGATTTAGGTCGTCGGATCACGCGTCTCGGCTGTCCCTGACCGTCCAGGGCAAGTTTTTGTCATGTGTGGGCTGATGCTGGTACGGATGTCCTGGGCCACTATTCCCGCGGCCGAATCGGAAGAATCTCGTTCACTGGCATGCGCTAACGTCGGATGTCGATTGCCGAACAAACGACGGCAGTGGCCACCTCTTGGGGAAAAACTAGGCTAGGCGCCGACTTCACCGATCTGACCCTCCGGCCCCGATCTCAATCTCTTCCTGCTTGTCAAGTAGGTCGTCATCCACATGTGCGTTGCCATCCAAGTTCCAAGATGGCTGCTGCCCTGCTGCACTTGCTCCACGTTGGTCATCCCTTGCCTACAGGTACAGCTCAAGATGGCCGCCGCCCTGCTGCACTTGCTCCATGTTGGCAGTCCCTTGCCTACAGGTACAACTCAAGATGGCCGCAACCCGGCTGCACGTGCTCCACGTTGGTAGTCCCTTACCTACAGGTACAGTTCTCCTTTCCCCTTACGCAATATGCCTAGGCTACAGGGGAATGCCATCGACCAATACACGAGAATCCCAAAAGAAATGGCTGCAGACGCTCTCATGCAGCTTGCTAGGTCTTAGAATATCTCCTTTGCGTGAGAGCTTTGACATGATACAAGGCCCTTGACAATTATCACTGATACACTCGATTGAATCATGTGAGTTCCATTGTATCTATTTGATCATTTTTTGTCAACTTGTTCAAGATATTCCAAATAAAACTCAAATTTCTCTTGTTTCTTTTATGTACCATTTGATCATTTTTTTAAGTGTAAAATGTATGTTGGTGATACTTTTTTAGTTGGTTCTTTCTCTTTTACAGAATTGAGCAGAAAGAAAATGATATAACTTTTCGTTTGCTTTAACAATGAAAGGTTTGAACTTGGAAAATACTTCAATTCTGTCACAGGAGTCTTGTGCATTTAATCCTGAGGGGAAACCACATGCAGAGAAATTCAAGAAGTAGTTGTATAGGACTAGCCACAGTGGGAATAACTTCAACAGTAACATCGAGTCCAACTCAGCAAATTGCTTATGTGGCAATGAGTTAATGAGGAGAGAGGTAGTTTGAGTAACTTAGCTAATTACTGTAACATCACATGTCCCAATGCAATATGAGTCTATAACCTAATAAATGAAGCTTTGCATGACACCATACTTATGTTACTACCCACTATGAAGGTAGTAACATAGTCTAGGGATATGTGTATGTTACTAGTGTATGTTACTCTCCATTGTGGCTAGTCTAACCAGGTTTACTAACATCTATGTGTTTCTCTTATTTATATTGTGCATTCATTTATATTTTTAATTTATCTCTTCATCTCTTGAAATTAGTATAGTAACCAATCCACTTTCTGATTTTCTGTGCAGCAACTATACTAGAAGCTGGCATGCACAACGAGGATGGTTACGTGCCTCTTTAAGTCATCCAGTGTTACATTAATTCTTTTCTTGGCACTAATTTGTTAAAAAATATAGAATTCCCTCTTTAGAAAATGATGTTAGTGAACATCTCAATTTAATTTTTTTTACATTCCAAAATAGTCAAGTTTTTTACATAACATTTTTTTGGCTCACATAATTCTTGAATGCCTTCCATGGGATGACAGGAATCTTGCTCATCTAGCAAAATAAAAGATAACGAAGAAATTTGGAAGGTGGGAAAACTTGGAATTTCTCGGAGGTATTGTCATGGCGGTGCCCACGTAGTTTGGGAAATTTTGCTTTCAGCTTGGATGAAGCTTTGTCATAAAGGATGGCATATACAATCTTAAAGGCAAGAGAGTTTAGTTGCTTAACTAATAAGGTTTATACTACCTCCTTTTCGGTTTATATGGCTCAATTTGTAAATCTCTCCAACCCAGGTAGATGGTGAGTGGTGAAATAAATTTCGTAGTTTGAAAAAAATACTTGATTACTACACTTGTTTTTTCTCAAAAAGTTGTATTTACCGATGCATTAATTACAATGCATGCATGTGTGACCATTAAACGACCAAAAACTTCAACATGCGTTGGTTAGTTTTTTGTTGATCCTTGCATGCAGTGATTTAATGCATTTTGAAATCTAAACATGTGATGATGAGTAGTAGAATTGATATAAAATGGAAAAGGATTTTTTGTAGATGAGCCATATAAACCATAAAGGAGGGAGTACATCTTGCGGTGGATTCAACCTACAAACCTCATAAAGTGCGCCCCCAGTGTCTGACTAATCAAACCCTGAAATTTTTCGCTAATGGTATTTAAAGAATTGTGTGGTTACATGTTTCCTACAATTTTTTGGTTACCATGCATTTCCTTCCCATTTAATAAATGCATCGCACAATATAAATGCTCAAATTTTAACTTTCGAGATAGGGTAAAGTCAATAATAATGGAACATAGTATGTTAAATGTTGGTTGCTCTGGCTTATATGATGACAGATTGCCCCGCTAGCGCAGCCTGAGCCCACTAAACATTACTTTTGTTGTACTAAGAAAATATTTAGCCTGGGAGAAAATAAGTAAAGAATAATATTTTCCAGGTTATGAGCTTATCCTTTCTGAAGCTTGGCCAGCTTCGATTATCATGAACATCTACGACAATAATAAATTGAATATTTCTCCTTTTCGGCTATATTTGTAGTGGACTTATCGTTCGTATGGGTAAATGTAGTTTACTAATTCTGTGAGAAGTACCAAGAGGACACATTGTTAAAATTGGAACTATTTGTAGCTCTTGACTTTCCTGATTAAGTCGTTATCCCATGGAATAACTCTCTTTGTTCTGCCTGTTTAGGATAGACTCTGACTTAACCAACTTCGGCACTCTGAATTCTGCTACAGTGCTCTTCTCTAGCTGTTGAGCTCCCTCATTTTGTGGGATTTAGTTAATCTACATGCATCCCTCTTATATTCCACAAAGTAGAAAGTTGGCAAACTATTTGACCATGTGTAGGATTAGAGGCAATTATGAGTACAACACTTACTTATTTCGTTACAGCCCAAGCTAAGATATCTTAATTTTATAAAAGATCAAAGATACATAATCAGTAAATCTACATGCTTTCTAATATCATATTGCTACATGTTAATGATTTGTGCTATACTACTGTAGGATGTGGTCGTATTTGATCGGATTTTTTGTCGAAAAACACCCTCTGGCCAACACAATTGACAAAAGGACTACCTACATATCAAATTGACAAAAAAGACCCCCTCAACGGTGGCGGCAGGCGCGGCGGCCGACACGTGGCTCCTGCCGCCATGCTAGGAGGCTGCGGGCCCTACCACCACGCGCTGAGGCGGGCGGCCGGCTATTACGTAATTTCCAGTGCGCTGGGAGCCGGGACGGAACGGGGCCGGGCATGTGGGCCCTGCCGCCACTCGTCGAGGCAGTCGGCACTGTTGCTACTGCATGCATGCCGACAACACCTACTGCACACGCAGCGAGGAGGTGGGCCACACCACCACTCCCCGAGGCAGTCGCGTTGTTGTTGCTGCTCGCGGCGCGACAACTTCGCTGTGGTAGATGGCGATGATTCCACATGCGGACGACGCTGATTTCCACGGACAGGAATCCGATGTTGTGCGGTAGGTGAATTTTTGACGTCTTGTGCCGACACTCTACGGTGCTCCTCTGCACTCTCTTTGCTTCCCTGCGTACACTCTCCACTCCACTCTGTGTGGTTCGCATGTCGTTCGGCGGGAATCATTTCTGGCAGTGATTCCGCTGCGGTGCTGCCCGTTGTTTGATAATTCCCACTGCTTTCTATGCAGTCGACACCGATCAAAAGCAGCGCATGATTCCTACCTAAAGTTTTGCTCATCGGTTGTTGCAGCCGATGCGACAGCACCAAGGCATGCTATGCCGACACTGGTTGCACAGTTTTGAATCACGCGTATTTCACACCTAAAATTTCATCTATTCACGCCTATTTTCTCGCCATCATTTCGTGAGGCCAAGGCAACAGAAGAAGCTGGCGATGGAAAAGAAAAATATCCGCGTTGGACTCAGTAGATACCTGTGCTACTATTTTAAATTTCGCAACCATTTGTATCTTAATTTCGGTAGTTTAATGTAGCTTTATTTCAGTAGTTAAATGTAGTTTTATTTCAATAGTACAATGTATCTTATTTTCAGTTGTGCCGTGTCCAAATGTCTTACTTACCTTATTTCCTTCTTTCTTTCTCTCCCCACCTGAAAACACTTTAATAATACAAACTAATTATCAAACATTGTGCAACAACTACAACATCAAATTAAGATCAAACATAATGACCATACAATAAGGCAGTACAAACTAATAATGCAAGTATATCTGAATTAAATAGTAGAACTGAACTTAAAAACTAAAAATACAGCTTAAAAACTACATGAAGGCATCATCGTCATCCTCTGTCGATGCAGAACTCTTGCTCTTCGACGATGCAGAACTCTTGCCCTTCGACGATGCAGAACTCTTGGCCTTGGTACTCGGCGTGAAGATATCGTCTTCATCCTCGCTATCCATAGTCCATAAAAAAGTATTTTCTGCTGCAAACTTTAGGTATGATTCACCCTTACTCTGTTGCTTCATCCATTTTCCATGCAACCTGAGAAGTTCTTTCTGTATCTC
This sequence comes from Triticum aestivum, assembly GCF_018294505.1. Taxonomy (NCBI): domain Eukaryota; kingdom Viridiplantae; phylum Streptophyta; class Magnoliopsida; order Poales; family Poaceae; genus Triticum; species Triticum aestivum. Next base: position 444,279,733 of record NC_057794.1, read on the forward strand.
CTCAAAGGTCCTGGAAGGCCACTCGCACCTACTTAATGTGTGAGCCAGTTCATTCAGTAAGGTGTCAGTATTGATGAATTTGTCCCGTGGAACTAATATGTTGTCTACCCTGAAATCGGCAGCTAAATCCAGAAGACACTGAGACATACGAGGGTGAAAACTACGATCAAAAGGATATCCGGACATCTTGGCAAGACTACGAGATTACACTAGAATGTTTACCCAACTTAGTGTCGAGGGTGTTTTATAGGTTGAGAACACAAACAGAGGCGGCAACTCGGAGGCGGGAAAATATGGCAGGAACTAGATAGCGGGAAAATATGGTGGGAACTAAGAAAGCGGGAAAATATGGCGGGAGATATAGGCGGGAAACTATGGCACGAGATATAGGCGGGAAACTATGGCAGGAGATATAGGCGGGAAACGACGGCGCAAGATAAATGCGAGAACTTAGAAGCGAGAAACTATGGCGGGAGGTATACGTGATAAACATTGTTGTCGCCTGGTCCAGTAGCGGCAGGTCCTCATACATAGATGTTTATTACATACATCGGTAAGTCTGAAACTGATATAGGTAGATACAATAGGTCGCACACGTAGATAAATGAATCACCCTAGTCGACGACGGCCACCTAGCCTTTCCCGAGGACCGGAAAGCGTCAAGCGATTAGGTGGTCGAGTTACACGAAGACCGCGGCCGTACTCCCCTTCGGCTTCATGTGTCTACGACTCCTGCGCAGGTGATGGAGAATGGAATCCTTGTTGCGATCCTGATGCGTAATTGTAGACGTATGGTTGTGACTCCTCAGGGATAAAAGATGGGCCAATAATGTCCCCTCCGAAGAAATCTGTAACTAATGCTATAACCATGTCGCCATGATCATGTGATGCTCCCCGTATGCGCGTGTTTAGGCCATGTTGGGTGTCCTCATCGTCACATGTACGATCGGGTATGTCCTGCACAGAGAAACATTGTAAATAAACCGTTAGATGATAATATATGATATCATTATAAATGCATTAAAAACATAAACATGACTACCTGGTCAGATCCCTCGCCTGTAGTTTGTGGCCATTGTTTGTCATAGTGGTTTATCTCTGGCACACGAGTCTCCTCGGGCATGGATATCCCTCGCGTGGAGAGATATGGATAAGATCCCTCACCTTGGGTGTATGCGCCATATCGTATGTACGCATATGGGTTCGGGGAAAGAGTTTGCTCGAGCATCAAATCCAAGCCCGTGCCATGGTCCTGGGATGTCTGCCCATGACGAAGCTGCACCGAATAAGAGCGATGCAGTGGCAGAGATGAGCCATGTCATGGCAATGTCGTTGTAGTACTCGGACCATCCCCCACCGCCCATGGCTCGTATGCGCCTCGCTTGGTCTGGACGACAGCGCCGCACTCGATCTGGATGACCTCGCTACTGGCATGTTGTACGCTCCAGTGACAATGTCGTCGCCTCTACGTGGCCACAAAGTTGAGTTGCGGTAGAGGCAACGACGTTGTCACTTGAGCATACAACATGCCAATAGCAAGGTCAGCCAGACCGAGTGCGGCGCCGCCGTCCAGACCGAGCGAGGCGCGTACGAGCCATGGGCGCGAGGGGAAGGGTCTAAGTACTACAACGACATTGCCACGACATGACTCATCTCTGCTATTGCATCGCTCTTCTTCGGTGCAGCTTCGTCATGGGCAGACATCTCAGGACCATGGCACGGGTTTGGATTCGATGCCCGAGCAGACTCTTTCCCCGAACCCATGTGCGTAAGCAGGATATGGCGAATACACCCAAGGTGAGGGATCTCAGCCGTATCTCTCCACGCGAGGGATCTCCATGCCGGAGGGGACTCGTGTCCTAGAGATAAACCACTATGACGAACAATGGACACACACTACGGGCGAGGGAACTGATCAGGTAGTCATGTTTACATTTTTAATGCATTTACAATGATATCATATATTATCCTCAAACAATTTATTTACAATGTTTCTCTATGTAGGACATACATGATCGTACATGGGACGATGAGGACACCCAACGTGGCCTCAACACACGCATCCGGGGAGCATCACATGATCATGGCGACACGGTTGTAGCATTAGTTACAGACTTCTTCGGAGGGGATGTTATTGGCCCATCTTTTATCCATGAGGAGTCACAACCATACGCCTACAATTACGCATTAGGATCGCAACAAGGATTCCAGACTCCAGCACCTACGCAGGAGTCGCAGACATAGGAAGCCAATGGGGAGTATGGTTGCGGTCTTCATGTAACTCGACCACCTAATCGCTTGACGCTTTCTGGTCCTCGGGAAAGGCCAGGTGGCCATCATCGACTAGGGTGATTCATCTATCTACGTGTGCAACCTATTGTATCTACCTATGTCAGTTTTAGACTTTCCGATGTATGTAAGAAACATCTATGTATGAGGACCTACCGCTACTGGACCAGGCGACAACAATGTTTCCCGCGTATATCTCCTGCCATAGTTTCTCGCTTCTGAGTTCCCGCGTTTATCTCACGCCGCCGTTTCCCGCCTATATCTCCCACCATAGTTTCCCGCCTATATCTCCCGCCATATTTTCCCGCTTTCTTAGTTCCCGCCATAGTTTCCCGCTATCTAGTTCCTGCCATATTTTCCCACCTCCGAGTTCCCGCCTCTGTTTGTATTCTCAACCTATAAAACACCCTCGGCACTAACTTGGATAAGCATTCTAGTGTAGTCTCGTAGTCTTGCCAAAATGTCCAGATATTCTTTTGATCGTAGTTTTCACCCTCATATGTCTCAATGTCTTCTGGATTTAGTCGCCGATTTCAAGGTAGACAACATATTTGTTCCATGGGACAAACTCATCAATACTGACACCCTACTGAATGAGCTGGCTCACGCATTAAGTAGGTGCGGGTAGCCTTCCAGGAATTTTGAGGAGATACAGAAAGAATTTCTCAGATTGCATGGAAGATGGATGAAGCAACAGAGTAAGGGTGAATCATACCTAAAGTTTGCAGCAGAAAATATTTTTTGATGGAACGCAGACAGTGATGATGAAGACATATCTTCACGCCGAGTACCAAGGCCAAGAGTTCTGCATCGTCGAAGGGCAAGAGTTCTGCATCGACAGAGGATGACGATGATGTCTTCATGTAGTTTTTAAGCTGTATTTTTAGTTTTTAAGTTCAGCTCTACCATTTAATTCAGATGTAATTGCATTATTAGTTTGTACTGTCTTATTGTACGGGCATTATGTTTGATCTTAATTTGATGTTGTAGTCGTTGCACCATGTTTGATAATTAGTTTGTATTGTTAAAGTGTTTTCGAGTGGGGAGAGAAAGAAAGAAGGAAAGAAGGTAAATAAGACATTTGGACACGGTACAACTGAAAATAAGATACATTGTACTATTGAAATAATGCTACATGTAGGACCGTGTAGAGAAAAATCATGCGACAGCCCGTTCCCCTCCCGAAACCCGCCAAAGGCGACTCCATTGGCGATTTCCTACCCTCCTATGGAAATCGTCGATGGCTTGTCCCTGTAACCCAGAAACCTACGAAAACCAACCTCGAGACCCCTCTATGCAACCTTCCCCAACCAGAGCACACCCTTTCACCCACCCTCCAGAGTCGTTTTAGGAAATCTCTGCGGGAGATCCAGAAACTAAAGCTCCGCCTCCTGTTCCTGAGGTTTCGAGTGAAGATCGTGAGTGGCAAACTATTGCCTTCCCCTGAGGAAGGAGACAAGGAGCCACCTAATCCAGGTCGTGATCCACCTTCAGAGGCCCTTCCGTTTTCTGAATTAAAAGTCCATGATGAACTGGAGCGTATATGGGTTACGTTTCAGTTTGAGGAGAAACTTTCGTTTCCATCTTCTGGGAGTTATTTGGAGAATAATGAGGGCATTTACAAGCCCATGGAAGATCTGCTATTTAGGAGGCTGCTGGTGCTGCGCTTTCCATCATTCTCCTTGGGAAGCCACACCAGCCTTTGCTCCACGCACTACAGGTGTTCGACCGATTGCCTGATGGCGACATCTAAAGCCCATCTGAAGATGACTTCCCTGGTGTCTCCAAGGATGGTGTCCAAGTCCATGAGGGATGCGTCAGGGTCCCTGTTGGCCGCTGGGAGCTCAGCCGCTCAAGACAACGGCGAAGCCATTCGCCGGCCGGGTAAGGAGCTTGCCCTCTCTACTGCGGATCCAGTGAAGAAAACCCTGATCATTAACATATCGGGGGCTCGCGAAGCGGTTCAGACGCGTTTTTCTGGCTGTTGGTCTCTTCTTGTCTGTGCTGATGGTGAACCCCCGTCAGTTGATTGACCATATGAAAGGGGTCTGGAAGATCCGTGGGGCATTGGGCGATCATCAGATATCGGCAAAGGAAGGATGTAAATTCGTCCTAGAATTCTCAGAAGATGGTGATCGACAACATGTCATTAGGGGTGGCCCATGGCAGTACAAGGGAGACCCGTTCTTGGTTGTAGGCTTGGAATCTGGGGCTGACCCTGCTTCGGTTGTGTTCTCTCATGTTCCTATTTGGGTTCAGTTCCGGGGTATTCCTTTTTACCTCCTTACAAAGGAACTTGCCCGAAATCTAGGAGAACAGGTTGGGAAGATGCTGCTGGTTAATCAGCACGCGAGGGGCAACATCTGCGACAAATTTCTGCGTGCGAGAGTGTTGCTCACCTTGTACTCTGCTCTGCCAAAGGAGATCACCCTGGCCGACGAGATAACTGGAGAAGAGGTGATTGTTTTCCTGCGCTATGAAAGACTTCCAAACTTCTGTTTATTCTGCGGCTTCTTAGGGCATATGGAAGCCAGTTGTGATCTTCCTAATGATGAGAAAAAACTGAGGTATTCCAAGGACATCAGTGTGCGTCCAGTGCACTTTGATGACCCCCGTTCCTGGTTCCTTGCCGATAAGATGGGGAAACCAAAGCCCTCGCAGGCTGCTACCTCTCCTTGGCGTGCCCCAAAGCCAAACTGCAACTCTCAAATCAACACTCCAAGTGTGGATGTGGTGTTGAATACGGTTGAGAAAGTGAGTGAAGATGTTGCTCACCTTTCAGTGGGTGAGCTAATGGAAACCGATGCCCCCCGGAAGGGTTCAGACAACAACATTGATGTGGGGGATGGATCTCCCAGTGATCCAGTTGGCGCCTCGGCTGTTGTGGGTCTGCTGAACAACATGGTGGATGCTTCTCGCACCGCTGATGCTGCCTTGGTTTCTGCACCTAACCCCGGCAACACAAAGAAGGAGGGAGACAAGGTGCAAATGCAGACCAATGTGTTGGTCCAAATGCATGGAAATGAGCAAAAGACAAGAAGACGCCTGAGCCTGAAGAAATAACTTTACCGGTGGGGCTGGTCCCGGAGCTCCCTCCAAAGACTAGTGCTGGTGGAGGCTCCGTTGACGATGCCCAACGTGTTGTTGAGGATCTTGTTAATCTGCAGGGGGTCGTTAAAGAGATGGACCATCCAAACACGGTCAAGAACATAGTATATCTGAGAAAGAGAGGCCATAAGGGGGACATGCATTCTGGTAAAGGAGGAGGCGCCGCTTCTGTTCTCGGCAAGCGGCTGGACAGAGTCAAGGATCCTCTATCTGTAGAACCTGAGAGCAATAGCGATGATGTAATCACAAGTAACAAAAAGCCTAGAGATGTGGGTTCTGTAGAGGTAGAGCATTATAAGGTTGAGAAGGGTGGTCGGGAAGCTGCCGGCCTAGGGGCTGCCAGTAAACTGACGGGCGCGAGTAATAGCGCCCGTCAAGAGCCATGAAAATCTTGGCCTGGAACTGCCGGGGACTGGGGCGGCCCCGGACAGTTCAGGAGCTGACACGCCTTGTGTGTGTTCACTGCCCGGAGATTGTGTTCCTCTCTGAAACTAGGCAAGGCAAGTATTTTGTGGAGGGGGTGGGGCGTAGAATTGGCTTCAGGCACAGTATCATTGTCTCTGTGAAAGGGAAGGGGGAGGCCTAGCCCTCTTCTGGGATGATTCCGTAGATGTCGAGTTAATAAACTTCGGAATCCATCATGTCGATGTAAAAGTTTCTGTTTCTGGTGAAATAAAATGGAGAGGAACCTTTGTTTATGGTGAGCCCAGGTCCCAGGACCGGCATTGTATGTGGGATCTGTTAAGACGCATCAAATCAAACGCTAGTGAACCTTGGCTCATGATCGGCGATTTTAACGAGGCCATGTGGCAAAGCGAACATATCTCTAGAAAAAGGAGTGAACCCCTAATGAAAGCTTTCAGGGAAGTTTTATCTGAATGTAATCTGCATGACCTTGGGTTTAAAGGAGTGGGCTGGACGTATAATAACAATCAATTAGGGGATAAAAATGTTCGAGTGCGGTTGGATAGAGCTGTTGCTTCGCCTGAATGGCAGGACATTTTCTCTGATGCGTGCGTCAAACATCTTGTGTCGCCGAGATCTGACCACTGTCCTCTTTTACTCTGCCTAGAGAAGTTGCAATTTAAGACAAGGAAAAGGAAAAAAGGTCGCTACGAAGTGATGTGGGAAAGAGAGGAGGCCTTGGCTGGGATAATTGAGAATGCCTGGAACCATCATGCCCCTGTCCGAGACCTCAAGCACCTAACTGAGAAGGTGGACTGTATCATGGAAGTTCTTAAAGCCTGGAGCAACCAATCTATTGGTTCTATTACAAAAGAAATAGCCAAATGTAGAGGGAAACTAGCGGATCTGTTGAAGGACTATAACACACATGAGCAGGAAATAAAGATCTTATCAGCAAAAATGGATGAATTGTTATTGCGGGAAGAGCTTCTTTACCTTCAAAGGAGTAGAGTTACGTGGCTTCGTGAGGGCGACCAAAACACCAAATATTTTTAGCGAAGGGCCTCTTGACGTGCCAGAAAGAACAGGATCAAAAAACTTTGGAAGGCTAATGGGCAGTTCACAAACAATGAAGAAGAAATCAAAGCGATTGCAAAGGGGTTTTTCTGTGATCTGTTTACAGAAGACTCAAATGTGAAGCCTGCGGGCTTGCTGAATCATTTTGAGACCTTGGTTACAAATGAGATGAATGAAAAATTAATGGAAGAGTTTACTGTGAAAGAGATCAGCGACGCCCTATTTCAGATTGGGCCGCTAAAATCCCCGGGGCCGGACGGTTTCCCCTCGCGTTTTTACCAGCAAAACTGGGATGTTCTAAAAGAAGAGGTGGTCGGAGCTATAAAGCAATTCTTTACGGATGGTGTCATGCCGAGTGAGTTGAATACTACTACTATTGTTCTCATCCCCAAGACTAACCAAGCGGTGGAGTTAAAAGATTTTCGGCCAATCTCTTTATGCAATGTTATTTACAAAGTGGTGTCGAAGTGCTTAGTGAACCGCTTGAGACCGCTCCTGGACGACCTTATTGGCATTGAGCAAAGCGCTTTCATCCCAGGAAGGCTCATTAGTGACAACACTCTTATCGCGTTTGAATGCTTCCATGCCATCCAAAAGGGGAGGAACTCAAGTGACTCGTTCTGCGCTTTCAAGATGGACCTCTCAAAAGCTTATGACCGTGTGGACTGGAAGTAATTAAAGGGTGTGCTCACTAAGTTGGGGTTCAACCCTAGATGGGTGAGTTGGGTCATGGCGTGTGTTACTTCTGTCCGATATGCCATAAGTGTGAATGGGGAGCTTTCTGAGGAGTTCTTCCCTTCTAGAGGTTTACGCCAGGGCAATCCTCTTTCTCCCTACATGTTCCTCTTTGTCGTTGATGGTCTGTCCAGATTACTAAAGAATGTGGTAAACAAGGGCGAACTAAGAGAGCTAAAGATTGCTCGTTCTGCCCCTGGGATATCTCACTTACTTTTTGCTGATGATATTACCCTGTTTTTTGAAGCTAATGGTCAGCAAGCTTCAGTGGTAAATAAGGCGATTCAGGTGTTTGTTAGGAGCACTGGCCAACTGGTTAGCCATGAGAAATGTTCCCTCCTGTTCAATTCTGAGTGCCCAGCTTCTAGGATGGAAGAAGTGAAGGAGGTTCTAAGTGTCCAAAATTGTACTTTCGAGGAGAAATACCTGGGGCTACCCACACCGGAAGGGCGTATGAAGGCTGAGAAGTTTCAGCCTATCAACGACAGGTTCAACAAAAGGCTATCTGACTGGAATGAAAGATATATGGCCATGGCTGCAAAAGAGGTTCTCATCAAATCCGTTGCTCAAGCGCTTCCCACTTACACGATGAGTGTGTTTAAGATGCCGATGAGTTTCCATGATGATTATATGAAACTTATGAGGCGTTTCTTCTGGGGGGAGGAGCAAGGACAGAGGAGGGTTCATTGGGCCTCTTGGGAATGCTTGATCAAACCAAAATCTCAGGGAGGAATCAGTTTCCGCGACACTGTTTGTTTCAACCAGGCTCTCTTAGCGCGACAGGCTTGGAGATTAATCCAGTCGCCAGAGAGTTTATGTGCTCGACTCTTCAAAGCAAGGTACTACCCTAACGGCAATGTCCTTGATACAGTGTTTTCTGGTGAAGCATCTCAAGCGTGGAGGGGAATCGAATTTGCTTTGGAGCTTTTGAGGAAAGGAGTAATCTGGAGGATTGGGAATGGTAATTGTATCCGTATTTGGAGGGACAATTGGATTCCTACAGAACCGTCCCTAAAAATTCTTGGCAGTAGGAAACGGTCTAGGATTCACAGAGTGTGTGATCTCTTCTTACCTGAGAGAAAGGAATGGAATGAGGAGTTGGTGAGACAGGTGTTTTAGCCAAATGATGTGGAGGTGATCTTAAAGATAAAGATTCCGATACATGAGATGGAGGATACTCCAGCATGGCACTATGAAACGTCCGGGCATTTCTCTGTCCGTAGTGCGTACAAGCTTGCATATAATTTGAAGCACTATAATAACAACCTAACCGGAAGTAGCGCTGCTCCAAAGGGGGACAGGAATATGTGAAAGTTGGTGTGGAATGCTGATATCCCAAACAAGGTCCGGTCCTTTGGTTGGAGGTTGGCCTGTGATAATCTTGCTACAAAGCAGAATAAATGCAAAAGGAATCTGGAGATTGATAGTACGTGCAATATTTGTGGTATGGCAGACGAGAACAGTTTTCATGCTGTGGTGGAATGTACCAAAGCCCATGCCTTAAGAGATCAGTTGCGAGGGGTGTGGGATCTTCCTGGGGAAAGGGTTTTTATTTACAATGGGCCTGACTGGCTTCTAATCCTCCTTGCAAAAATCAAACCAAGGCAGCGTGATTTGGTGCTTCTTGTGTTCTGGCGTGCTTGGTTCCTCCGAAATGATGTGGTCCACAACCAAGGGAAGATCTCCATTTTAGACTCGGTTAGATTCCTGCAAAACTTTTCTGTTTCTTTTTGGGGTGAATGCCTCGCTACTGATGATAAAGGAAAGAAGCCGGTTGTTGCGCCTTCTCCGCAGAAGTGTCATAGGTCGGTGTTGACCAAACCTGGTCCAAGCCATGCTGGTATGTCTAGTTGGACTAGACCTCCTGTGGGATGGCTGAAAGTAAACACAGATGTTGTGTTTGTGGCCATTTCGGGTGAATCTAGTGCTGGGTACATTATAAGAGACTTCATGGGCAGACTTGTTAGAGCAGAGGGCGTAAAACTCCATCCCTGTGCAAGTGCTGAAGAGGCTGAAGTTTGTGCGTGTGTCACTGGGCTGAAGGCTGCTCTTGACTTGGGAAATGATAAGATCATCATAGAATCTGATTGTGCTGCAGTTATTTTGAACATTCTGTCCCCTGCAACCCCTCTTGCAGCTTGGAGAGAGCATCATATTGTGATTAGGGATCTTATTCAAGATAGTTCAAACATTGTCTTTCGAAAGATTGGGAGAGATGGCAACAAAGTTGCTCATGAGTTAGCCAGACTAACCCAGAGCAGTGGTAGGGGGCTGTCCATATGGGCCAACTACCACTAGTTTTGGCGTTGCTGGTGCAATCTGATTGTAATGACTGTGATGATATTTTAATATAATTGCAATCTTTCCCCTCAAAAAAAAAAGAAATAATGCTACATGTAACTAATGAAATAAAGCTACATTAAACTACCGAAATTAAGATACAAATGGTTGCAAAATTTAAAATACTACCACAAGTATCTACTGAGTCTAGCGTGGATATTTTTCTTTTCCATCGCCAGCTTCTTCTGCTGCCTTGGCCTCACGAAATGATGGCGAGAAAATAGGCACGAACAAAAAAAATTAGGTGGGAAATACGCATGATTCAAAACAGTGCTACCAGTGTCGGCATAGTGTGCCTCGGTGTTCTCGCGTCGGTCGCAGCAACCGATGAATACAACTTTAGGCGGGAATCACGCACTGCTTTTGATCGGTGTTGTCTGCATAGAAAGCAGTGGCAATTATCAAACAACGGGCAGCATCATAGCGGAATCACTGCCAAAAACGATTCCCGCCGAGCAGCATGCGAACCAGACGGAGTGGAGTGGAGAGTGTATGCAGGGAAGCAAAGAGAGTGCAGAGAAGCACCACAGAGTGTCGGCACGAGACGTCAAAAATTCACCTACCGCACAGCATCGGATTCCCTCCCGTGGAAATCAGCGTCATCCGCGTGTGGGAATCATCGCCGTCTTCCACACCGAAGTTGTCGCGCCGCGAGCAGCAGCAACAGCACGGATGCCTCGAGGAGTGGTAGCGTGGCCCACCTCCTCGTCGCGCATGCAGCAAGTGCTGTTGGCTAGCGCGCAGCAACAGCAGTGTCATCCGCCTCGTCGAGTGGAGGCAGGGCCCACATGCCCGGCCCCGTTCCGTCCCGGCACCGGCGCGCTGGAAATTACGTAATAGATGGTCGGCTGCCTCAACGCATGGCGGCCGGTCCCGCCGCCTCCGAGCATGGCAGCAGGAGCCACGCGTCGATCGCCGCGCCTGCCGCCACCGTTGAGGGGGTCTTTTTTGTCAATTTGATCTGTAGGTAGTCATTTTGTCAATTGTGTTGGCGAGAGGGTCCTTTTCAACAAAAAATCCCGAAGCAACAACAGATGCTGTCGGCTGGTAAGCATCACAAACAATGCGGCCGCCTCATGGAGTGGTGGCATGGCCCACCGCCTCGTCGGGCATGCATATGTCGTGTCGGCAACCGGGCGACAGCAGCAGTACAGGCTGCCTTGTACCGTGGCGGCAGGGCTCACCTGTCCGACCCCGTTACGTCCCAACACGGAAACATGTTATACGATGTTGGTCGCCTCAATGTGTGGCGGCAGGGCCCGCAATTTTATCCATGGACATGGATACCTGCGGATACCTGACCCGAATGGGTAGGGTTTGAGTACATTTTTACGTCCATGGGCAGAACCCAAACCCGACCCGATTAATCATGGGTAGGGCATGGATATAATTATGTATCCATGGATATACCCGAACCCGACCCGATAGTATGACATGCGTGGCAAAATTCGATGATCCCCACTATCCCATCTTTCAATGTATTTTTCCTTTATAAAAAGTAAAAAAGAAACTATGCGATCCCTCCCCAGTTCCCATCGTAACTTTTGTGCCTCTTCTCATTCTTCTATATCCTCGGTAAATGACTCGCAATTAAGCGTCATCTCCATCACCTCGACTTCCTCCTCCCGCAGACCTAGATGCCGCTAGACTTTACCTCTCTACATATGGTGGTACATGTGCTTGCTTGACATTGTGTTATGCCATTTTATGAGAAATCGAGATCGAGAAATGATGTTGTGTTATTGCTATGTCATTCTACAAGGACAGAGAATTGTGTACTTAGGTTTATTTGATGTTATGTCATTATGAGAATCGGAGAGCTTTGTTGGTGATGTTCACTTGTCCTATGTCATTTTGTGAGAATTTAAGAGCTTATTTGATGTTATGCACTTGTGCTTTGTCATTTTGTGAGAATTTGAGAGCTTATGTGAATGTTGTGCTACTTCTTATGTATATGTGTTGCGACAACCCGATGGTTATCCATACCCGATGGATATTCGTCGGGTTTGGACATGGACATAATTTTTCGCCCATGGATTTTTTGTGTGGATGGGCACATAATGTCTTCATGGATTTGGGTATGGATATGATATTGTTCAACCCGAGCCGAACCCGATCCATTGCCATCCTTAGCGGCAGGTGTCACGTGTCGCCTGTCGCGCTTGCCGCCATGACCGGGGGTCTCTTTTGTCAATTTCATCTATAGGTAGTCCTTTTTGACAATTGTGTTGGGCACCTGGTCCTTTTCGACAAAAAAATCATTTGATCGAAAGATCCAGGTTGGAAAAGGCACATTTCTTTGACAAGCACAAGTAATGGAAGGAACCAAAGGTGCAGATTAGGAGGACAGCGTTACAAGGTAGAAGCACATGCCATGGAAATATTGCTACTGGTTGTAAAGTCCACATATCAGTATGTGATGTCGATGAATGATGTTGTATCTTGTTCCTTTGTACGTCTAATTTTATGATGGTGAATTGATGGATGTTGACTATTGGACAAGTGATGCCATTTATTTTAGATTGTTAATTCCTAATGAATAATGCGAAATTTTGTCTCGGATAAAAGTGACTTTACCTTCCAATTTGGTGATCAAGGACTCCCTTATACTTATGGAACGTATTATCACTATATTGTCAAAATAGATGGGTGCAACAACGCCGCCATCATTAATCTATATTTACATTTCAAATAATTAGTAACCGAATATTTTATTATTAGCTGATTAAAACTTTAAATATAATAAAAGGGAAGACCATTTTTATATCCATATTTACATTTGAAATAACTAGCACATATGCCCGTGCGTTGCAACAGGGGAAAATAATATGCATTTAAAGCTAATTAGAATTATATGTGCAAGTAAAACTCTGTGTGCACGTGAAAAAGAAACATTTAGCTTCTCGGTTTCGCTAGGTTTGAAGTGACCAATCTGTGATTTTTTTTACATTCATTGATCGCATTTAAGAGTTTTGTTACGTCAACGTACGCCAGAGAAGACCCATGAATTATTCAATCTAATTTTCCTTTCAATTGAGGAGATTTTAAGGTATGAAGTTTTTGAATATTTTAGAAAACATGAACCATATTTAAAATCCTAAAGATGCTCTTGAAAACCATGTACACTTTCAGAAAAAATGCGAACAATATTTGAAACAGAAACATCTTTAAAAATTCACAAACATTTTTTAAAAACACCAATATTTAAAAATTCAAAAACATTTTTAGAAAACACCAAATTTTATTATAAAAACATGGAAATTATTTGAATTTGTGATTTTTTTTAAAATATGAACATTTGATGACAATTCATAATATTTTTCGAAAATGTGTATCTTTTATACGCGAACATTATTTTGAATTGTGAAAAATTCACTAAACCAAGATTATTTTTTGAATTTGGAATATTTTTAAAATACCATTTTTCTTTAGAAATCTCGAACAATTTTGCAAAACAGTAATTCTTTTCAAAAAATAGGAAACATTTTAGAAATCTCAAACAATTTTATAAAACAGTAATTTATTTTTGGAAAAATGGGAAACTTTTTTCAAGTTCCAAATATTTTTTCAAAATAGCAACAGAATTTTGGAATTCTGAACATTTTCCAAATTTTGATTTTTTTTTGCTTTTGTAATATCACTCGGTTCGACTCTAAACATAATAATACGATCATAACACTTTAATAAGATACGATTAAAACTTTTAGTATATTTTGATTTTAATAACATTTTCATATCATCCAATAAAAATAGTTTATTACAACTAATGAAATGAGAATACATTTTAATAACATATTTTCATTAGAAAACAGTCGACTTTTTTTAGTATCATTTGGTTGGACCTTAAACATAATAGTATGATGATAACATTTAAATATCATATGACTAAACAAATAACCGTATTTTTGCTAGAAATATTTGCACCAGCAGTAACATCATTCACAATAGTAAATCAATATAAAAAATATATACAAAATTACACAGTCTCATTTATACCTCAGCTTCAATTTGGATGTTGTTCCGAATAAAATTAAGCGCCACAATAGTTCAAAAAAAATCCGTCAGCATGAACATATCACCAGTAATATATCAATGGAGATCAACCTATTATCACATGAACATAAATATTAGACACGGATTTTTTTTGCTATCAAAAGCATCAAAATGGCACTTTGCATGTATGTGATCATCACCTCAAAAGGGACATCAAAGATCGAAACACAATTTTTTCAATCACACCATCTCCTCATTGTTTGCTACTCAGATGATATTTTTTACCTAATTACATACATCATTAAGGATATTAGCATCTAATCTTAATATACAAAACTTAGATTATTGCGACATAAAAAAATAGACCTACGGTTTCCTGACTATAAAAATTATTAATAAACATACCACATGAAATAGCATCACATTTAATCATGCAATGACCAATTACAGTACAAACTTTTTCTTAATTAGCATATTAAGAACTTTTCGCATGTCAAACTACATTAATGCATTTGAAAGGCCTAACGTGATCTACAATACTGTCAAATATTTGTTGTCCAAGTTTTGGCTCTAACCCAACCTAAACGTTCAACAGAAGTACTAATTACGACTTAATGACAAAAGTAACAACATCTTGCTTGTCAAAAAAATTACTAGTAATGGATACAGCTAACATTGATCTACAACATCTTCAACTTACTCATGTGAAAAGAATGGCTATAAATGCAACATACGTTACTCCACAAAAAAATGCAACATACGTCATTTGAAAACTTTTCTAACTTCTAAGCAGTAAACATCACATAGATAATGATGGGCTAAAAGACTAACTAATTTCCACCGTGCATGCACAAGCAAATCCATGTATCGCAAAGCTTGTACCTTGATCTTCAACTTCGTAGTTCACTTCGCACGGCAAATCCTACTCCATAAGCTTCAAATGACTCCACAAAGTGATGAAATCATGCCTAAAACAACAGAGAATACATACTTAGAAACTAATCAAACAGAACAAAAACATCATGCATGTGAACGAAACCAACAAAAATGAATAGATCTTACCTTGATCTATCTTTTCTTCAACTAATACTTCTTCTGAATCGGCCTTCAAATCGCTCAAAATCATGATCAAATAAGCTATTTGAGCTGTTTTTCTCAGTGTGCTAGGGAAAGTAAAGAGCAGAGACGAGAGGAGTGAGCGGGCGGCTGCGCAAAATGAGGCACTTCCTGCCTCATATAAAGAAACGAACGTCGTGTATTATCTCCCGCAAAAAAAAAACGTCATGTATTATGAGAGAAGTGTCGGCACAACTGGACAAAAGCCACCAACCGACAGCTCGCAGTGCTGTCGCGTCGCGCCCAGCAGAAACAATGCTGCCGCCTCATTGTGTGGTGGCAGGGCCCACATGCAGAACACCGTCCCGTTGCCATTGGTTGCTTAGAGCATCTACAAACGGGCTTCTCAAATTAACTAGATGGACGCACGGATCACTAATCGGATAGAAGAGAGAAACAAAAAAATTAACCTAATCAAACCCCTCAAAGTCTTTTTAAATGCCCCTTATATTCATTTCATATATGAAATGAGTATGAAAAGTGCCCAAACATGTCTGGTCACTGGACCTGCGCAGTCACACAAAATTAGGCCCACCACAAAGCATTTATTTATTATTATCTTTTTCTATCTCTTCTTCTTCATTGATCATATGTATGTGATCCGATATACTTCCTCCGTTTTTAAATATTTGTCTTTCTAGACATTTCAAATGACTACTACATACGGATGTATGTAGACATATTTTAAAGCGTAGATTCACTCATTTTGCTTTGTATGTAGTCACTTGTTGAAATGTCTAGAAAGACAAGTATTTAGGAAAGGAGGGAGTAAAAAAAATGAAAGACACGGCTTGTAAACAGAAAAATAGAGAGTTAAAATGGACACGCACTAACGGGCCAAATTTGTTCAGTCCGGATGCCCTTAAAACAGAGTAGAGAGAGCCAGGAGAAGGAGATCACGGGCAGTGTCGGCAGAAATGGCCAAACTTCACCAACCGACAACCAGAGTGAGCGGTCGCGTCGCGCGCAGCAGGAACAGTCGCTGCCGCCTCAGGGCGTGGCGGCCGGGCCCACATAACCCTGCTCCGCTCCGTTGCGAAACGCGCGCGGACGAAAAATCTGGTGGCCAGGCGGGTGGCATCGCGGCGATGGCGTGCCGCCGGTGGATCTCTTGTGCCGGGAAGCGGAGGAGGGAGCCGCGGTGCGAGGCGCCGCCGGCCGCGACAGCTTCCCCACCTCCTCGCACCGCCGCCGGGATCCGTGGCGCCCGGTTCTTCGTCGCCGCGTACCGTAGTGCGCCGTCACCGGGATCCTTCTCCTCCTCAACACCGCCGCCAGGGTCTTGCTCCTCTTCCCGGCCGCCGGCTCCCCGCCAGAGCACGATTAGACCTGATGACTCACTACCTCGACCCTCTTTTTCATGATTTTGTCTTGTTCTTGTTGATTGTGATCATCAGCTTCAGCAATTAGTAATGCAGCAGGCTAACGTGTGTGATGAATACATTTTGCGGGGTAGCAGGCCACTGCGTGTGATGTTTCTGGTGCAATGTATGCTGCAAATCTGTGTGTGCAATGTACAAGTTGTGTTATGTGCAAATTCAGAGGAGATTACTACCGTATCTAGCTCTCAAATACAGGAGATTAGCAACACTTATATATTCAATGTGAATACTCAGAATTAGAGTTGATCATGGTCACTTTTTTTGTAAGCATCCTTATATAGATTTGTAGTATGCCCAAGAAATTTTCATGTTAAAATCAATGGGGATGCTTTTTTTTCTATTCGGAAGATTTCTGAACCCTCAGTTTTCTTTGTGACAGGTGGGATGTATAACATATTAAGATCAGACTTGGATATGAAAAGAATATGCAGTGTTGCCCGAATAAACTTCTTCAGCTGTGGGATGCTACCATAGGTATGAGGTATCTGTGTAACGGGATGCCCGTGCGTTGCACGGAACAATAAACTTACACATATAGACATTGATCAAATATTTTTGCTATATATTCTTTAATGGTGTATAAGATATGAGTTGCCCTATTTTTTCAAGAGTTCATTAGTTGGGTATGACCATGAGACTCTAAAGACATGATACATGGTCTTCCGCAGTTTATATTTTGCCTCATGTCGTATGTCCATTGAAAAGTTTTATTCGTTAGTATATTAATAACGTAAATATTTGTGTGATTAAAAATCGCAGCGTATTCCTTTGAAAGATGTGAGAAATATATTTGGATTGGGGAAGCACAAAGCAGAAGTAATCATCTCGTCATATAGAAAGGGGCTTGCAAAATCCTTTAATATTGATTTCGCTGCAGCTCCTAGGAAAGCACTGTTCCTCCAAAATCTCTGCGATGAGTTACAGTTTGATCCTGAGCTTACTAGCAAGATGCATGAAGGTACCACCCTGACACTTGTTTTTTTATTGCATAATTAATTTACAACATTGCTTTATTAGCTACAATTTGATCTTGCTCCTGCTAGCAAGATGCGTACCATATAAACTACAGCTTGAAGGTTATAATCCTTTTTTTAGATTGAAGGTTATATAATCCTGCAGTGTGAAAGTTGCAATTTTCTGTCCAAGTCTCTTCTGTGCATATGTTCTGCTATGTCTTTCAGATCCTAAAACTGTCAAATTAGTTATTGTTATACATATCGAATGGCATTACCGCGTCCGATGCTCCTATGTACTCTTTTCCATTTACTGGTTGCAAACTTCATTTGTGTTCTAACTATATGTATTTGGCTATCAAACTATTTTACCATTATCTGCTTTTGTTCCTGCAAAAGTTGTTTCGGTTGCATATAGTTGTGTCGTTTTCATGTTAATTGGAAATTTATAATAAAATGTGTTATTTGCTTGGAGAAAATTTGTGGGTTAATTCTCAAAAGGCGTTAAGTTTCCATCCATGTTGGTACTGATCAATCCGTCCCTCTAAAAACAGGGTAACCTCTTTTGTGTGCTTCATATATGCTATTTACATGGCATATCGCCAAGCACTGTTAACATGTTTTATTCAATGGGTGTGCAAAACATTGATGTTCGTTGTTCCTCGAATGAATGAATATTTCTACTCATGGCTTTCTATTCCCGTTGCAAAGCATGGGCATTTAGCTAGTAGATGTGAATGGTCACAAGGTGGTGTACGTGGTAAGTAACCAAAAAGGAAATAAACAGTTTAGGTTTGTTGATTCAATCATGTGCCAATCCAATGAGGATTGAGTGTAAAAAAATGATAGATGTAAATGAGATGGCAGTGGCATATAGCCATCGATTGGCTATACTATTAAAACTATCATAAAACTGTTGACAAATAAAATACACATTTGAAAATAAATTGAACCTATGCATGGAGATAAACTTGTTTGTCACTCATCATTGAGGTGATCGTACTAAAAAAGCAACGCTTTGGGCGTGCTCAATTTTCTTAGATAATTTATAAATTTAGTCTTCAGTTGTGTCATATGAAGCGCTCATACTATACGAGTGTTTGTGCGGTTGGTGTTTCACACAATTTAGGAGGCATGCGTTTGTCTCTCTCACACACAGATAGCGCGGTAGGTGATTTCCCCTGAAATTGCGTCATAGTACCACCCGTCCATATGGTCTCTCTTTCTCTGCACACTGGCAGTCCCAGTTACACACATAGCCATTTCCGTTTGGCTGCTTCCAAACTGTCATATCTGCTGCTCCACTGACACTTCCCTTCCTCTGCGCTTTCTTTTCTCTCTAGTCTAGTAGTTCCAAGCAAACAAACTCGGCAACGCTCTCTCACACTTTTTCTCTCCCTCCGGATTCCAAGCCACCTTCTCCTCCAATTCTGAGAGCAGAACCGACAGACAAGATTATATCTTCCGCCAGCCGCACTGGAAGCAGAGTCATCGGTCATCAGGTAAAACAAGTGAAGTCATACTTCATTGATGAGGTTCTCGCCTGTCTTGCGGTTGATCGAGCATTCTGTCCAATTCTTGGCACAAGAATTCAGCAGTTACTGCCGTGTGTTGCGTCTAGCCGTTTGCTGCTGCTGCTGCTGCTGCTGTTGTTGCTGCTGCTGCTGTTGCTGCTCTTTTTGTTCTCCTGCTGAGCAGCTTGTACTTGTAAATGAAAATGATGCTCCTGCTTAGGTTGTTGCTTGCGCAATCAAGCCTGCACTGATTATTCTTCAACAATATAGGCAAATCATTCACAATCAATCAATGGTACAGCGTCACCCACGATTTTCTTAGTGTACTTTGCTCTTTTTGTCCTGAATCATCATATGACTCTTTCCGATTGTTGTAAGCAGAAAGTGTTCGAGAGAAAAAGTGTTGTCAGCAGAAACATGTTTTCTAATGCCGTAACAATTAGGGGCCATAAAAAGATCATTGCACTAGTAGTTCCTTTCATTTGCTAGAAATAAACATCTAAAACCGCAATATCTGTATATCTAGCTGAAGACCTAACTTACTAATCCTGTGAATGACCTGCAGTGCAGTGGCGTCAGCCGTGTTCTCAATGAGGACGAAGACTTCTTGGCGCAAATGTGGAAACCAATTAACATTCAGTTGATGCAGCATAAATGTTGCAAGCAAAAATGGTAACATAACGGGAATATATTTCATTTTTTTGTTCGACCTGTTCATTTTTTGCATCATGTGATCACTGAATTTCATATGTACATATTTGCAGATCGTGTACTCATCTAAAAGCTCAAAGGGAACGTTGTTTCCTGTACGATCAATGCTTGTCTTCTTCATTGCACTATTTGGTTTGTATGCCTGCTACTTCTCCTTCACTCAAATAGCCTTAGAAAATGAAGAAGAAATGAACGGAGCAGAAGAACGAACAAACGTTCTATGCAAAAGACCTTCAGAAATTCCATATGATCAGATGCAGTATGTGCACTTTCCAAGACCTATGAGTTACGACAGGTAACTTTTGTCGTAAAACTTCCTCTGTACACAGACAGATTGCCTCGCTTCTGTACCTGACCCTGTTTTTGTAGAGCAATGCAGTGCATATTTACATGTTGTGTTTTCTGTTTTTGACTCTTTCTGATCCATTCATGTTGTTAAAATCGTAGGGGAGAATGCGCATGTACCCCGGTCCGTTTCCTCGTCATTATATCTATGCAAAGATCAGGCAGTGGGTGGTTTGAGACTCTGCTCAACAGCCACCCCAATGTGAGCTCAAATGGTGAAATCTTCTCGGTGAGGGAGCGCAGAGAGGATATTGCGTCGATCTTGTGGACTCTTGACAAGCTGTATGATTTGGATTGGCGCACCAGCGCAGCAAAAAATGAATGCACGGCTGCATTTGGATTGAAGTGGATGCTAAATCAGGTACACCATCATTCAGTTATTTAACAGCTATCTTATACTGCTGTTGCTATTAAACCGACAAAGTTTAGGTGCAAATATATATATAGATTGCCAAACAAAAGTAGTTTTAGGTAGAATGATTGTAGTAATAGATAGAGTATAAAATAGGGAGTTTATGAATTGGTGCGTGCATGTGTTTGCAGGGTCTTATGGATTATCCAGATGAGATTGTGGATTATTTGATCAAAAAGGGTGTGATGGTGATATTTCTCTTCAGGAGGAATACATTAAGGAGGCTCGTCTCTGTGTTAGCGAACGACCATGACAAAAAGGAGAAGCAGTTGAACGGCACCCACAAAGCGCATGTGCACTCACAAGAGGAGGTGACTCTCGCATGCAATCATCTCAGATCCATTCATCTGTTCTTGTTGCCTAGAGTGAAAGAAGAGAGTAAAGCTCTTGTCCATTATGTGGTGTGCATGCAGGCTGAGATCCTAGCGAGGTTCAAACCGGAGGTGGACGTGTCATCTCTGATCCCAAGCATGAGAAGCGCGGAGCAGTCCATGGACGCCTGCCTGCGCCGCTTCCGCGCCACGCGCCACATGATCCTCTACTACGAGGACTTAATCCGCGACAACAATGTAAGCTCCCCGGCCATATCAATCATATCATATCATATACTCCCTTCATTTCAAAATATAGTGTGCCCGCGCTTCCTGAGGTCCAACTTTGACCATAAATTTAACCAACGAATTCACTGGTATAACTTTTGCTCCCGCCGCAGTCGGTCTCGTTGGTTAAATTTATGGTCAAAGTTGAAGCACGGGAATAGAGGAAGCACTATAATTTGGAATGAAGGGAGTATCATCCATCGGGGTAAGTGGGTGACGAAGCATTGTTGTTGGAATGGTTTGGTTTGCAGGCGCTGTCTCGGGTGCAGGAGTTCCTGGGGCTCCCGGTGAGGAGGCTGTCCAGCAGGCACGTCAAGATCCACACAAGCCCACTCCCGGACCTGGTGGACAACTGGGAGGACGTGAGACGCACGCTCAAGCCCACGGAGTTTGCTCGTTTCCTTGACGGCTGAAGACTACTAGTAGACAGAACATGTCGATTCATCTGTTTTTGCTACGGCAGGCCCTTCTGTTTTCTTTTCTTTCGTGGGACTGCACAATGGGGTTGGAAGTTGTTGTTCAGCTGTTTTCCTTCTCAAAGGTAGGTGTAGCATTCTTGTGCAAAGGATGAAGCAAATATCATGAGACTGAATAAGTTTGCTTTTCAGATAACGGAGTAGTGCCCAGATAATAAAGTATTCAAAAGTCAAAACTATTGATTGTTTCAGGAATGAATGATACTAGCAAAAAAAAAAAGACTTGCACAGATTCTCATCTACAGGTAAATATTACCTCCGTCCCAAATTACTTGTCTTAGATTTGTCTAGATACGGATGTAATTTGGGTGGATGCAGTAGGCAACTGTTTTTGCTCTGAATCTGATCAGGTACTCAGGTACGTTGGCAATCCATGTCCCAATTCACACAATGTTCAGTTATTTAGCTCGAAATCATTAATAGCTCATTTTGATGAATTTTATGGTGTCATTCATTTTAGCCAATCAAAAGCTACTTCAAGTTACAAACACCCACCTGTCAGGAAAAAGAAAGATCACAAATATCCACTATAAATGAATAAAAGGCCACCAAGGTTTTTAAGTTTTAGACCTGACATTGGTGTTCTTTTTTCCTGGATTTATTTGAGGCTCTTCGACGATGTTTGTTTCAGTGGGAGACGATGTTTCCGTCATGTGTAATGACTTCATCAATCTTAAAATGTGTTGGCTCAATCTCTCGAATATGTTTATAGGGATATGTATGTATGTGCTCATAGGTATGAGTATATGTGTTTGTGTGTATGAGTATATGCACCGGTGGAAAATCAACTTCCTCTTACCATGTGCCTGTTGTGTGCTACTCCTACATTAGGTGTGGCTTCTTCTTTTTTTTACAATAAAAAAAAAGGGCAACCTGGTGCATGTAGCTCCCGCTTGCGCAGGGTCCAGGGAAGGGTCCGACCACTTTGGGTCTATAGTACACAGCCTTTCCCTACATTTCTGTAAGAGGCTGTTTCCAGGACTTGAACCCATGACCTTATGGTCACAAGGCAGCAGCTTTACCACTGCGCCAAGGCTCCCCTTCTTTTTTTTTACAATAACCAGACTTTATTCCTCAAATAATACAAGAATTGAAAAATGAAGTCAAGGAAGTAAGAATCCCAAAAGGCTGAAGATATGTTACTAAAAGCATGTTTAGCTAAACTACTCCAATAGAAGATGCAAATTTGAAGGTGTAAAACAGGAGATGTAAATTTGCATCTCTAAAAAGTGCCTTTTGCATCTCCAAAAGTGCCAACTCCAACAGAAGATGTATATTGACGATGTAAAAGAGCAACTCCAATAGAAGATGCAAATGGAGATGTAAAACTATACTTCAACTACTATTTCATTTGAAATCTATACTTCAAACATAACAAATTCAACTGCTACTTCATTTCAAACATAATTAAACATAGTTCTAATTAATAAAAACATAGCAAACTCAACTACTACTAGTAACTTGATGAATGTAGTAGCTCGAACGAGTAGTAGTCGTCCTTTAATTTATGTTTTTAATTAGAACTATGTTTAGTTATTATGCTGAAATGAAGTAGTAGTTGAATTTGCTATGTTTGAATTATATGTTTCAAATGAAGTGCTAGTTGAAGTATAGTTTTACATTTTCATTTACACCATCTATTGGAGTTGTTGTTTTACATCTCCAATATATATCTTCTGTTGGAGTTGCCTCTTTTTGAAGATGTAAAAAACATTTTTTGGAGATGTAAATTTTTACATCTCCTGTTTTACATCTTCAAATTTACATCTTCTATTGAAAATGCTCTTAGGTGTGGCTTTGCACGGCTCAAGGTAGTATTGTTGTTTTGAAAGTATGAGACTGCCTCAGTCCAATTAAATTGACTCTATTCCCTCAAATTCACTTTAAAGCAGTATAGTTGCAGCTTCACAGTTAAGCAATTTATTATGTTTGTTTTTCAACTGGCTTCAAGAATAGAATTTGTTTTGGTGGGAAAGGTCTAGGTTGCGTGACATAGGAAAAATCGAATGGATATCCATTTACTGGTGACACTAATGGTTAATTTTCCCCAACTTCACGAACGTTGTGTTTGGATCTCCCAATTGGGGCCCTTGAATTGGATTTCGTATTGGTAAACTTTCAATTCACCTGTTTGGCTGGACACTGAATTGGCAGTCTGTATTGAAACCAAATTTCAGGCTGAAATTACTCCCACGGAAGTGCCCATCCGTAATACAAAGAGGTCTATTGCTCCGAATTGCTCTAAAACGAGAAATCCCGCAAAACATACAGCTTCGGCCCTCACGCCCCTTTTTGTTTCCCACGCTCGAACAGATAAGGAGAAAACGCAGAGCGGCCGACGCCCCATTCGCTGCCGCCCGGATCGTGCCTCCCGCTTCCGGCATAGTCCCTAGATGCGTCGGCGTCGTTCGTCTCGCTGGATGAACGGCCGCCCCATGGCATGCTCTGAACCCTCAATCTCTCAATCTCTCTTGTAGGTGATGGTCGTACATCAACCAGAGCATCACTAGTACAGCCGCCCCATGGCACTCCCTGCCTTTGTCCTAAAATATCTCTGGTTATCTCACTGAACCAGAGATAGTTGTATGTTCGGTTTCATATGTGTATGGACGAATTTGATGTTTCATGTGTATGGTCAGATTCATCATATGTGTAAGTGCATCTAGTGCCCCTTAGTGATTTTGGTGTATTGAAGACTTATAGGTTAAGGGACTGATGTGTTTGTGAGTGTACACAGGTCTATAAGTCTATGAGGAGTTTGATATTTACAGAGAAAGTCGACCCCTAAAAATAAAGTTCTTCGATTGAAGACTTTGGATTTCTGAAGACTTTGAAAGTGAAGAAATTGGTGTAATCCTGAAGACTTGGTATTCATTCGAAGAACATGAAGCATGAAGACTTTTGTTTTCTTAGTTTCTTTTTCTCTTTCTTGAGTCATAGAAAACACCGTACTGTTAAAGGGGTTCGAGGAAATACTAAGGAAAAATTTCCATGTGATGCTCAACTCAAATCCTACACCTACCAATCCCTTCCAGTGAAGCCATTGGAAATCTCATACAGTTCAGTCATATTCTTCAGTGACAAAGACGAAATTCTTCTGGTCTCCGAGAAATTTGTTCTGACTGAGGAGTTAAGAATTCGCCAGTGTGGATTGCCTACACGGTGAGGAACATGATAGCCCTGAGGAATTTGATACTCAAAATTCCGACCATTGATGTGCTATGCGCCAGCTGTCCCAAAATATCTACCCACCTAACGGTCATATCATTGAAGGGCATTTATGTCTTATCATGCCGGGCTGCTCCCTAGGCTATAAATAGTCGCCCCCTACAACCACTAGCTGGTTGGCTGCTCCGAGAGAAACTGACACTTGTCATTTGAGAGCATCCCATCCTCCAAAGACTTTGAGTGAAAATCATCAAGTGAGGAAAACCCAAACCCAAACACCTACAAACCCAAAAGTGATTGAGCATCACTAAAGAGATTGATCCTGCGTCGATCCGACGCTTGTTACCTTTGAAGACTGTGCATCTTCCAGACGGTTAGGCGTCATGGTCTAGAGCATCCAAGAGGAAATTGTGGATCATCGAGTGACCAAGTTTGTGAAGGTTTGGAAGTCACTTGAAGACTTACCACGAGTGATTGGGCGAGGTCTGTGTGACCTTAGCTCAAGGGGAATACGGTGAGGACTGAGTGTTCTGGACTGCGTGTTCAGAACTGGGTGTCCGGGACTATGTGTCCTCGGGTTTAAATACCTAGCCGCCCTAACCAGACGTACAACTGTCACAGCAGTTGGAACCGGTCTACCAAATCATTGTCTTCACCAAGCTACCTGGTTCCATTTCCTCATTTATGTGTTGAGTGCTTGTTCATATCTATTTGAAGACTTTGACTGAAGACTTCCTCTATTTCCTCAGTTCAATTTCTTCAGTCTGTTTGTCTTATCATGTGTTATCCTATGTTTACGCTTTCTGCACTCTGTGCTTGTTTTCATTTCATCATGAAGACCATGCTCATGCACTGTTATGTTTACTTCTGAGTACTTATTCCGCTGCAAGTAGTTCTTCACTCAGGAATTTCCTCACCCGCGAATTCCTCAGTGAAGAATTCATAAAAATCGCCTATTCACCCCCCTCTAGTCGATATAACGCACTTTCAATTGGTATCAGAGCAAGGTACTCCCTTGTTCTGTGTGATTTTGGTTTAACCACCTGGAGTTTTAGTTATGTTGACCACAGGAATGAAGACTGTGACTTGCCCCATCTTTGACGGTCATGATTATCCCAAGTGGAAGGCCATGATGAAGAAGTGCCTCATGGCGATGAACAACAAACTCTATACCGTCACCGAGATTGGTCTTACTGACCTATGCAAGATGGCGGAGGCTGATGATATTCGCAAATACACACTTCTCAACCTCACGACGAAGGACATCATCTGCTCCAGCTTGTCACAAAATCAGTTCAGGAACGTTATGCATCTCAGCCATGCAAAACTCATCTGGGACCGACTCTCTGAGGTCTATGAAGGTCATCGATCTCATCGTGATCCCTGGTTTAAAGAATCCGTGGAATCACGCAAGGCTATGACTTTCAATCCAGAGTCATCATCCTCTGCACCATGCCTTATGGCAAAAGGTGCCAAGGTAACTGACTGCTACTTATCTGAGTCAAGTGATGATGAATCTGGTGACGAATTTGGACCTAGTTATCTCAAACTTGCTTCCCTTGCCACTAAACAACAAAGAGCTTTGGAAAAAGTTCAATACATGCTGGATAAAAGTGATGATATGTTGGGTGAAGAAATAGATCAGTCGAAAGCTTTGGCTGATAGTCTTCAGAGACTTCAGTCTAAGTTTGACACCCTTCAAGCTCATCATAACACTCTCCTATCTGATCATGAGAAGCTTTCTTATGAATTTCTTCAAAAAAGCAAGATCTTGAGCAGTTAAGAGTGAGTTATGAAGATCTTCAGAAGGAGTGTGATTCATTACTTGCTCAACAGATCAGCGCTACTCAGGATGAATTTGTTCCTCCATGTTTGAAGTGCATTGAACATGAAACTGCTAATTCTTCACCTGAATGCTCAAATACTTCCATTGCTGCAAATTCCTCAACTGCCTCTGCTATCACTAATTCCTCATCTGAGGACATTGCTAGTATCACTGATGATGCAGGGCTGAAGGAATTGTATATGGAAGGCATGTACAAAAGCCTCAAAGGGCATCAGGCTCTTTGTGATGTGCTTAAAAAGCATATCCTTGATAACCCACAAGTATAGGGGATCGCAACAGTTTTCGAGGGTAGAGTATTTAACCCAAATTTATTGATTCGACACAAGGGGAGCCAAAAAATATTCTCAAGTATTAGCAGCTGAGTTGTCAATTCAACCACACCTGGGAACTTAATATCTGCAGCAAAGTATTTAGTAGCAAAGTAATATGATAGTAGTGGTAACGATAGCAAAAGTAATGTTTTTGGTATTTTGTAGTGATGATAGCAATAGCAACGGAAAAGTAAATAAGCGAAGAACAATATATGGAAAGCTCGTAGGCAATGGATCGGTGATAGAGAATTATGCCGGATGCGGTTCATCATGTAACAGTCATAACCTAGGGTGACACAGAACTAGCTCCAATTCATCAATGTAATGTAGGCATGTATTCCAAATATAGTCATACATGCTTATGGAAAAGAATTTGCATGACATCTTTTGTCCTACCCTCCCGTGGCAGCGGGGTCCTAGCGGAAACTAAGGGATATTAAGACCTCCTTTTAATAGAGTACCAGGCCAAAGCATTAACACATAGTGAATACATGAACTCCTCAAACTACGGTCATCACCGGGAGTGGTCCCAATTATTGTCACTTCGGGGTTGCCGGATCATAACACATAGTAGGTGACTATAGACTTGCAAGATAGGATCAAGAACACTCATATATTGATGAAAACATAATAGGTTCAGATCTGAAATCATGGCACTCGGGCCCTAGTGACAAGCATTAAGCATAGCAAAGTCATAGCAACATCAATCTCAGAACATAGTGGATACTAGGGATCAAACCCTAACAAAACTAACTCGATTACATGATAAATCTCATCCAACCCATCACCGTCCAGCAAGCCTACGATGGAATTACTCATGCACGGCAGTGAGCATCATGAAATTGGTGATGGAGGAAGGTTGATGATGATGATGGCGACAGATTCCCCTCTCCGGAGCCCCAAACGGACTCCAGATCAGCCCTCCCGAGAGGTTTTAGGGCTTGGTGGCGGCTCCGTATCGTAAAACGCGATGAATCCTTCTCTCTGATTTTTTTCTCCCCGAAAGCAAATATATAGAGTTGGGGTTGAGGTCGGAGGAGCTCCAGGGGGGCCACGAGGTAGGGGGCGCGCCCCCCACCCTCGTGGCTAGGGTGTGGGCCCCTTGTCTTCATCTTTTGCAAGGATTTTTTATTATTTCCAAAAGGATGTTCCGTGAAGTTTCAGGTCATTCCGAGAACTTTTGTTTCTGCACATAAATAACACCATGGCAATTCTGCTGAAAACATCGTCAGTCCGGGTTAGTTCCATTCAAATCATGCAAGTTAGAGTCCAAAACAAGGGCAAAAGTGTTTGGAAAAGTAGATACGACGGAGACGTATCAACTCCCCCAAGCTTAAACATTTGCTTATCCTCAAGCAATTCAGTTGATAAACTAAAAGTGATAAAGAAAAACTTTTACAAACTCTGTTTGCTCTTGTTGTTGTAAATATGTAAAGCCAGCATTCAAGTTTTCAGCAAAGATTATGAACTAACCATACTCATAATAACGCATAGGTCTCATGTTTACTCATATCAATGGCATAATCAACTAGCGAGCAATAATAATAAATCTCGGATGACAACACTTTCTCAAAACAATCATAATATGATATAATAAGATGGTATCTCGCTAGCCCTTTCTGAGACCGCAAAACATAAATGCAGAGCACCTTCAAAGATCAAGGACTGACTAGACATTGTAATTCATGGTAAAAGAGATCCAGTCAAGTCATACTCAATGTAAACTAACAGTAATGAATGCAAATGACATTGGTGCTCTCCAACTGGTGCTTTTTAATGAGAGGATGATGACTCAACATGAAAGTAAATAGATAGGCCCTTCGCAGAGGGAAGTAGGGATTTGTAGAGGTGCCAGAGCTCGGTTTTGAAATAGAGATGAATAATATTTTGAGCGGTATACTTTCATTGTCAACATAACAAGCAAGAGATGGTGATATCTTCCATGCTACACACATTATAGGCGGTTCCCAAACAGAAAGGTAAAGTTTATACTCCCCCTCCACCAACAAGCATCAATCCATGGCTTGCTCGAAACAACGAGTGCCTTCAACTAACAAGAGTCCCAGGGGGAGTTTTGTTTGCAATTATTTTGATTTAGTTTGCATAAAGCATGGGACTGGGCATCCCGGTGACCAGCCACTTTCTCGTGAGTGAGGAGCGGAGTCCACTCCTCTTAAGAATAACCCGCCTAACATGGAAGATACGGACAGCCCTAGTTGATACATGAGCTGTTCGAGCATACAAAATAGGATATTTATTTGAAGGTTTAGAGTTTGGAACATACAAATTTACTTGGAACGGCAGGTAGAT
This sequence comes from Triticum aestivum, assembly GCF_018294505.1. Taxonomy (NCBI): domain Eukaryota; kingdom Viridiplantae; phylum Streptophyta; class Magnoliopsida; order Poales; family Poaceae; genus Triticum; species Triticum aestivum. Next base: position 444,308,823 of record NC_057794.1, read on the forward strand.
ATCGTATATAGGTAGGTATGGTGGACTCATATGGCATAACTTTGGGGTTTAGGGGATTGGATGCACAAGCAGTATTCCCGCTTAGTACAGGTGAAGGCTAGAGAAGATTGGGAAGCGACCAGCTGGAGAGCGACAACAGTCATGAACATGCATTAAAATTAATCAACACCGAATGCAAGCATGAGTAGGATATAATTCACCATGAACATAAATATCGTAGAGGCTATGTTGATTTTGTTTCAACTACATGCATGAACATGTCCCAAGTCAAGCCACTCGAATCATTCAGAGGAGGATACCACCCTATCATACCATATCACAACCATTTTAATAGCATGTTGGCACGCAAGGTAAACCATTATAAGCTCCTAGCTAATCAAGCATGGCACAAGAAACTATGATCTCTAGTTGTCACTGCAAACATGTTTATTCATAATAGGCTGAATCAGGAACGATGAACTAATCATATTTACAAAAACAAGAGAGGTCAAGTTCATACCAGCTTTTCTCATCTCAGTCGGTCCATCATATATCGTCATAATTGCCTTTCACTTGCACGACCGAACGATGTGGATAATAATAATAATAGTGCGCGTGCATTGGACTAAGCTGGAATCTGCAAGAATTCAATAAACAGGAGAAGACAAGGCAATATGGGATCTTTTGTCAGATCAACAATAATGCATATAAGAGCCACTTCAACAATTTAATCATGGTCTTCTTCTATCGACCCCCAAAGAAAAGAAAAGAAATAAAACTATTTACACGGGAAAACTCCCAACAAGCAAAAGAAGAACAGGATTTTTTTGGGGGGTTTTCTTTTTTAATTACTACTACAAGCATGGAAAGTAAACTAATTGAAAGCTACAACTAATTTTTTTGGTTGTTCTTAAGGTTTATTAAACACGCAAGAAGAAAGCATAAAGAGAGAAAATAAACTAGCATGCATGATATAATGAAAAAGTATAAGCACCGACATCTAGCAATGACTGTGTGGACATGAATATAATATTGGTGAGAAATACATACTCCCCCAAGCTTAGGCTTTTGGCCTAAGTTGGTCTATGGCCATGGCTGGCCTGGCAGATATCCATAGTAATAGTTAGGGTCGTACTGAGATGCAGCGACTATCGCCTCCTGAGCTGCAGCGTGGCGACGAGCAGCCTCCGCCCTCCTCTTGTACTCATCTGCCTCCTCTCTGGTAATAACATATCTTCCTTTTTTCTGATAATCAAAGAAGGCAGGAGCAGGGAGAGTAATACGGACAACACGGCGTCTGTCAAAGATTAAGCGATACTAGAGAGGTGATTCATTCCTCTCAACAAACTGGTGGTGAACCATAGCATTAAAGTCTAGGTAAGCAGGAGGCAATTCAATATCATCATTACGTATGGTTACACCAAGAAAATCAGCTAAGCGGGTTGCATAAATTCCACCAAAGAAATCTCCATTAAATCTATTATTATGCAACCTACGTGTAATAATGACTCCCAAATTATAAGATTTGTCTCCTAACACAGCACTCCTAAGAATACTGAGGTCAGGGACACACATATGACATGCTTCATCTTTACCATTTATACACCTACCTACGAAGAGAGCAAAATAATGTATAGCAGGAAAATGAATGCTCCCTATGGTAGCTTGTGTTATATCTCTAGATTCCCCCACAGTTATACTAGCAAGAAAATCTCTAAATTCAGATTTGCAGGGTTCACTAGCACTACCCCATTGTGGAAGTTTGCAAGCAGTGGTAAAATCCTCTAAGTCCATAGTATAAGATTTTTCATAAAGATCAAATAGGACAGTTGGAGAATTACGTGAAGATGAAAATTCAAACCTCCTCACAAAGGAACTAGTGAGATAGTGGTACTGACGACATTTTTCTTCCTCGAAGCTCACAAGATCAGCGTTACGCAAATATGCGTTAAAATCTTCCTTAATCCCCGCTCGATCCATGAAGTCCTCTGAAGGCCATTCACAAGGCCGCACTGGAGCATCCCTTGGTGGCTCATCATCAGCATCACGCATTACAAGCATGGGTCCTTGTTTCCTTGAAGAACCACCTTGGTACATTTTCCTAAGCATATTTCCCCCTCTGAAAACTTTCTGAAATTTTTAGTAACTTCAAAAATAAAAGTGAACCAAACTCAACAAAATTGATAGCAACAACTCCTACAAGTGCCTAGAGCCTATATCATGCATCAAAACTACTTTTGACCATATAAATTTAACATGCAAGCTCAAGAACATGGTCACCTAGGCAACACAAATTTGCAATGAATAGAGCACTAGAACAAAAACTAATTGGACCAATGGAGGAGTCACATACCAAGGAACAATCTCCCCAAGCAGTTTTGTGAGAGGTGCTTTGAGCAAGGAGATCGAAAATCGCAGCAAAATGAGCTAGAACTCGTGCTTGAGCTAGATATTGGTGTTTGTGGGAGGAAGAAGAAGTGGGTGGGTGCAGGAATAAGTGGAGGAGGGCCACCGTGGGCCCACGAGGTAGGGGGCGCGCCCAGGGGGTAGGGCGCACCCACCACCCTCGCGGCCAGGTGGATGCCCCCCTGTTGTGTTCTCAGTGCCAAATATTCTCAAATATTTCAGAAAAAATCATATTTAAATTTTAGGGCATTTGGAGAACTTTTATTTTCGGGGTATTTTTATATTGCACGGATAATTCAGATTACAGACAGAAAATACTTATTTTTATTTTATTTAATATAAATAACAGAAAGTAAAAGGAGGGTACAGAAGGTTGTGCCTTCTAGTTTCATCCATCTCATGATCATCAAAATGAATCCACTAACAAGGTTGATCAAGTCTTGTTAACGAAGTCATTTCGAATAACATGGAACCGGAGAAATTTCGAATAACGCTATGTTGCCTCAATGGGGATATGCACATCCCCAATAATAAGAATATCATAGTTCTTCTTGACAGTAGGAAGAGGAAATTCAAAACCTCCAAAAATAATCGATGGAATTTTTCCAATAGAATTGATACCGTGGACTTGAGGTTGTTTCCTCGAAAAGTGTACCGTATGCTCATTACCATTAACATGAAAAGTGACATTGCCTTTGTTGCAATCAACAACAGCCCCTGCAATATTCAAAAAGGGACTTCCAAGAATAATAGACATACTATCGTCCTCGGGAATATCAAGAATAACAAAGTCCGTTAAAATAGTAACGGTTGCAACCACAACAGGCACATCCTCACAAATACCGATAGGTATAGCAGCTGATTTATCAGCCATTTGCAAAGATATTTCAGTAGGTGTCAACTTATTCAAATCAAGTCTACGATATAAAGGGAGAGGCATAACACTAACACCGGCTCCAAGATCACATAAAGCAGTTTTAACATAGTTTCTTTTAATGGAGCATGGTATAGTGGGTACTCCTGGATCTCCAAGTTTCTTTGGTATTCCACCCTTAAAAGTATAATTAGCAAGCATGGTGGAAATTTCAGCTTCCGGTATCTTTCTTTTATTAGTAACAATTTCTTTCATATACTTAGCATAAGGATTTATTTTGAGCATATCAGTTAATCGCATACGCAAAAAGATAGGTCTAATCATTTCAGCAAAGCGCTCAAAATCCTCATCATCCTTTTTCTTGGATGGTTTGGGAGGAAAAGGCATGGGTTTCTGAACCCAAGGCTCTCTTTCCTTACCATGGGTCCTAGCAACAAAGTCTCTCTTATCATAACGTTGATTCTTTGATTGTGGGTTATCAAGATCAACAACAGGTTCAATTTCTATATCATTATCATTACTAGGTTGAGCATCAACATAAACATTATCATTAACATTATCACTAGTTTCAGGTTCATTACCAAATTGTGTTTCAGCATCAGAAATATAAATATCATTTGGATTCTCGGGTGTTTCAGCAATAGGTTCACTAGAAGCATGCAAAGTCCTATCATTTTTCTTTTTCTTCCTCTTAGAAGGACTAGGTGCATCTATATTATTTCTCTGAGAATCTTGCTCAATTCTCTTAGGGTAGCCTTCAGGATATAGAGGTTCCCGAGTCATTCTACCAGTTCTAGTAGCCACTCTAACAGCATAATCATTATTCTTACTATTCAATTATTCTTACTATTCAATTCATTGAGCAAATCATTTTGAGCCTTAAGTACTTGTTCTACTTGAGTGGTAACCATAGAAGCATGTTTACTAATAAGTTTAAGTTCACCTTTGACATTAGCCATATAATCACCCAAGTGTTCAAGCATATTTGAATTGTATTTCAATTGTCTACCAAAATAAGCATTAAAATCTTCTTGCTTCACCATAAAATTATTAAACTCATCTAAGCATTGGCTAGCAAACTTAGTAAGAGGGATTTCAGCTTTATCATATCTATAGAGAGAATTTACCTTTACTACCTGTGTCGGGTTATCAAGACCATGTATTTCTTCAATAGGTAATGGATTAATATCATATGTTTCTTCAACGGGCGATAAATTAAGACCGTGTATTTCTTCAATAGGAGGTAAATTCTTAACATCTTCAGCTTTAATACCTTTTTCTTTCATAGATTTCTTTGCCTCTTGCATATCTTCAGGATTGAGAAATAGAATACCCCTCTTCTTCGGAGTTGGTTTATAAATAGGCTCAGGAGCTGGCTCAGGAAGTGTCCAATTATTTTCATTTGTCAACATATTATTCAATAGAATTTTAGGTTCATCTAGTGTTCTTTCCCTGAAAATAGAACTAGCACAACTATCCAGGTAATCTCTGGAAGAATCGGTTAGTCCATTATAAAAGATATCAAGTATTTCATTTTTCTTAAGAGGATGATCAGGCAAAGCATTAAGTAACTTGAGAAGCCTCCCCCAAGCTTGTGGGAGACTCTCTTCTTCAATTTGCACAAAATTATATATATCCCTCAAAGCAGCTTGTTTCTTATGAGCAGGGAAATATTTAGCAGAGAAGTAATAAATCATATCCTGGGGACTACGCACACAACCAGGATCTAGAGAATTAAACCATATCTTAGCATCACCCTTTAATGAGAAAGGAAATATTTTAAGGATATAAAAGTAACGAGTTCTCTCATCATTAGTGAACAGGGTTGCTATATCATTTAATTTAGTAAGATGTGCCACAACAGTTTCAGATTCGTAGCCATGAAAAGGATCAAATTCAACCAAAGTAATTATATCAGGATCAATAGAGAATTCATAATCCTTATCAGTAACATAGATAGGTGAAGTAGCAAAAGCAGGGTCAGGTTTCATTCTAGCATTAAGAGATTGCTGCTTCCATTTAGCTAATAACCTCTTGAGCTCGTATTTATCTTTGCAAGCTAAAATAGCTAGAGCAGCTTCTTTTTCAAAAACATAACCCTCAGGAATAACAGGTGATTCATATTGATTAGGGGGAGAGTCTTCATCATCACTTTCGTCAATATTATCAGTTTCAATAATTTCATTCTCTCTAACCCTAGCAAATTGTTCATCAAGAAATTCACCAAGTGACGCAGTAGTATCAAGCATAGAAGTAGTTTCATCATAAGTATCATGCATAGCAGGAGTGGCATCATCAATAACATGCGACATATCAGAACGAATAGCAGAAGCAGGTTTAGGTGTCGCAAGCTTACTCAAAACAGAAGGTGAATCAAGTGCAGAGCTAGATGGCAGTTCCTTACCTCCCCTCATAGTTGAGGGATAAATCTTGGTTTTTGGATCTCTCAAGTTCTTCATAATGATAAGCAGATATAAATCCCAAGTGACTCAAAGAATAGAGCTATGCTCCCGGGCAACGGCGCCAAAAAATAGTCTTGATAACCCACAAGTATAGGGGATCGCAACAGTTTTCAAGGGTAGAGTATTCAACCCAAATTTATTGATTCGACACAAGGGGAGCCAAAGAATATTCTCAAGTATTAGTAGCTGAGTTGTCAATTCAACCACACCTGGAAACTTAATATCTGCAGCAAAGTATTTAATAGCAAAGTAATATGATAGTAGTGGTAATGATAGCAAAAGTAATGTTTTTGGTATTTTGTAGTGATGATAGCAATAGCAACGGAGAAGTAAATAAGCAAAGAACAATATATGGAAAGCTCGTAGGCAATGGATCGGTGATAGAGAATTATGCCGGATGTGGTTCATCATGTAACAGTCATAACCTAGGGTGACACAGAACTAGCTCCAATTCATCAATGTAATGTAGGCATGTATTCCGAATATGGTCATACGTGCTTATGCAAAAGAACTTGCATGACATCTTTTGTCCTACCCTCCCATGGCAGCGGGGTCCTAGCGGAAACTAAGGGATATTAAGGCCTCCTTTTAATAGAGTACCGGACCAAAGCATTAACACATAGTGAATACATGAACTCCTCAAACTACGGTCATCACCGGGAGTGGTCCCGATTATTGTCACATCGGGGTTGCCAGATCATAACACATAGTAGGTGACTATAGACTTGCAAGATAGTATCAAGAACACTCATATATTGATGAAAACATAATAGGTTCAGATCTGAAATCATGGCACTCGGGCCCTAGTGACAAGCATTAAGCATAACAAAGTCATAGCAACATCAATCTCAGAACATAGTGGATACTAGGGATCAAACCCTAACGAAACTAACTCGATTACATGATAAATCTCATCCAACCCATCACCGTCCAACAAACCTACGATGGAATTACTCAGGCGCGGCAGTGAGCATCATGAAATTGGTGATGGAGGAAGGTTGATGATGACGATGGCAATGGATTCCCCTCTCCGGAGCCCCGAACGGACTCCAGATCAGCCCTCCCAAGAGGTTTTAGGGCTTGGGGTGGCTCCGTATCGTAAAACGCGATGAATCCTTCTCTCTGATTTTTTTTCTCCCCGAAAGCAAATATATAGAGTTGGGGTTGAGGTCGGAGGAGCTCCAGGGGGCCCACGAGGTAGGGGGGTGCGCCCCGACCCTCGTGGCTAGGGTGTGGGCCCCCTGGTCTTCATCTTTTGCAAGGATTTTTTATTATTTCCAAAAAGATGTTCCGTGAAGTTTCAGGTCATTCCGAGAACTTTTGTTTCTGCACATAAATAACACCATTGCAATTCTGCTGAAAACAGCGTCAGTCCGGGTTAGTTCCATTCAAATCATGCAAGTTAGAGTCCAAAATAAGGGCAAAAGTGTTTGGAAAAGTAGATACGATGGAGACGTATCAATCCTCAACGGGAACCCTAGGAAAGAGGGTATTGCCTTTGAGAGGAAAATCAATGCTGATGGGACCTACTAGAAACCTGAGCAGTATCCCAAAACCTCATGGGTTGCTGCAAAGGGACCTTCAGTGGATCCATCTACTTTATCTGGCTTTACATGTGAATCTTCATATTCTTCTGACGAGTCCATTGACTCCAACTATAAACTATTCAAAAATCAGAATGGTGAAGTATTTGCTAGATATGTTGGCACTAACTGCAGGAACGTTCCTCCTATGAAGAAAATCTGGGTTCCCAAAAGATGCCTTGAAAATCGTCAGGTGAATGTCATCATGACGCCACCTGTGAAGAATAGGAACCCCAAATCAAATTCTTCATATGGACCAAATTTTTCATATGGATCCAAGTCCTCATACGGACCAAACTCCTCACATGGATCATATTCCTCAAAAGGATCAAAGTCCTCATATGAACATCATCGTGCTAACCTGTCTGTTTTGCAGGGAAGATCCAAGGATTATGGATATGTGCATTATTCTTCAAATCATTATGTTCATAAGTCCTCGGAGAATTTCCCTACTTACTCTTATGCTTATCCTAACCACTCTTATGTGAAACGAAGTGGAGTGGCATCTATGCCACCTTTCTCTTATGGAGCTCGCAGAATGATGAACTCTTTGCCACCCCTTCAGATGTGGGTGGTGAAGAAAAAGAACTAATCTCTTATGCAGGGTCAGGTCTCCAGACGAACTTAATCGTTTGAAAAAAATTGCCGGAGACCTGAATTTGCTTGAAAGGACGCAAGCTAATCATGAAGAAATGAATTTCATTTCTCACATCCTCATACTGTTTTATCTGTTCTATTGCTTGATGAAATTGATCTGATGAATTTAATACCATATTCTTCACTGCTGAAGTATATGAGTTCGTAAGTTGCACTAATTCATCTACAGGATGATCAACCCAAAGCCACTGAGTGGGTCCTCGATAGTGGATGTACAAATCACATGACTGGTGACAGGAGCTTATTGATGAACACTGCTTTACCTCCATCACATCTGAAGCATATCACCTATGCTGACAAAGGCAAAAGCAAGGTATTGGGTCTAGGTAATGTTGGAATCTCAAAGGATCGACACATGGACAAAGTCATGCTTGTTGAGTCCCTAGGGTTCAACCTCATGTCTGTCTTAATGCTTTGTGATCATGATATGGTTGTTGTCTTTGGCAAGTATCATTGTGTTGTGATCTTGGAAGCTGACAATTTCAAAGTCTTCAAAGGCTTTAGGAGAGGAGATTTGTATATTGTTGATTTCTCTACAGGACCACAACCTGCTACATGTCTACTTGCAAAAGCTTCAGGAGGCTGGCTATGGCATCGACGACTTGGTCATGCTGGCATGAGGAATCTGCACACACTCGCGAAGAAGAAGCATGTCATTGGAATTGAAAATGTCAAATTCCTCAAGGATCACTTATGTGGAGCCTGTGAAGCTGGAAAGATGACCAAGGCCAAGCATCCAGCAAAGACTATCATGACTACTACTTGAACATTTGAATTGCTTCACATGGATCTCTTTGGCCCTACTCACTATGCCACATTTACTAATGATGCATCTTTATATGGCTTTGTCATTGTTGATGATTATTCTCGATATACATGGGTCCATATTATCACTTACAAAACTGAAGTGCAGGAAGTCTTCAAACGATTTTCCTTGAGGGCTTCAACCAACTTTGGTGTGAAGATCAAGCACATCAGAAGTGATAATGGAACTGAGTTCAAGAACACTGGCCTTGATGACTATCTTGATGAACTTGTTATTGCTCATGAGTTATCTGCTCCTTATACTCCTCAGCAAAATGGCGTTGTGGAGTGCAAGAACAGGACTCTTGTTGAGATGGCCCACACTATGCTTGAAGAGTACAAGACGCCTCCTCGCTTCTGGCCTGAGGCAATTGATACTGCGTGCCACATCATCAACAGGGTATATCTTCACAAATTCTTCAAGAAGACAGCATATGAACTTCTCACTGACAAGAAACCCAATGTGAGTTATTTCAAAGTCTTCGGTGCTAAATGTTGGATTAGAGATCCTCATCACAGTTCTAAATTTGCACCGAAAGCACATGAAGGTTTTATGCTCGGTTATGGTAAGGACTCACACACCTACAGAGTCTTCAACACCTGTCATCACAAGGTTGTTGAAACTATAGATGTGCGGTTCGATGAGACTAATGGCTTGCAAAGAGAGCACCTACCTCCTGTGACAGATGAAATACCTCCTGAGGAATCTATTAAGTTCAAGGCTACTGAGGATGTCATTCCTACTGAAGAATCTGTTGAAGAATTCATTCCAGAACATGAAGAACGTCATGCTGATGCACCTGCGGAAAATGGTGCTGAAGAAAATGCTGATCAAATTCCTCAAGGACAACCCGCTCACCCTCGCATTGCAAATGAAGTGCAAATTGAGAAAATCATCAGCGACATCAACATTCCAGGTCCTCTCACACGCTCAAGAGCTTCACATTTATCTAACTTTTGTGGGCACTTTGCTTTCGTCTCTATCACAAAGCCCACTAAAGTAGATGAAGCATTTCTGGAGCCTGGGTGGATTCAAGCTATGCAAGAGGAATTACATCAATTCGAGCTCAACAATGTCTGGGAACTGGTCAAACGTCCAGATCCTCACAAGCACAATATCATCGGCACAAAGTGGATCTACCGCAACAAGCAAGATGAAAATGGCCTTGTGGTGAGGAATAAGGCATGGCTTGTGCTACCTCTTGAGCACTGCGTTGGTTTTCCCCGAAGAGGAAGGGATGATGCATCAAATTAGCGTAAGTATTTCCCTCGTTTTTTGAGAACCAAGGTATCAATCAAGTAGGAGGCTACGCGCGAGTCCCTCGTACCTGCACAAAACAAATAAATCCTCGCAACCAACGCGAATAGGGGTTGTCAATCCCTACACGGCCACTTACGAGAGTGAGATCTGATAGATATGATAAGATAATATTTTTGGTATTTTTGTGATAAAGATGCAAAGTAAAATAAAGGCAAAGTAAAAAAGCAAAGGAAATAACTAAGAGTAGGAGATTAATATGATAAAGATAGACCCGGGGGCTATAGGTTTCACTAGTGGCTTCTCTCGAGAGCATAAGTATTCTATGGTGGGTGAACAATTGATAGAATTGAGCATAGTTATGAGAATATCTAGGTATGATCATGTATATAAGCATCACGTCCGAGACAAGTAGACCGACTCCTGCCTGCATCTACTACTATTACTCCACTCATCGACCGCTATCCAGCATGCATCTAGAGTATTAAGTTAAAAACAGAGTAACACCTTAAGCAAGATGACATGATGTAGAGGGATAGACTCATGCAATATGATGAAAACCCCATCTTGTTATCCTCGATGGCAACAATACAATACGTGCCTTGCTGCCCCTACTGTCACTGGGAAAGGACACCGCAAGATTGAACCCAAAGCTAAGCACTTCTCCCATTGCAAGAAAGATCAATCTAGTAGGCCAAACCAAACTGATAATTCAAAGAGACTTGCAAAGATAACCAATCATACATAAAAGAATTCAGAGAAGATTCAAATATTTTTCATAGATAGACTTGATCATAAACCCACAATTCATCGGTCTCAACAAACACACCGCAAAAAGAAGATTACATCAAATAGTTCTCCACAAGAGAGGGGGAGAACATTGTATTGAGATCCAAAAAGAGAGAAGAAGCCATCTAGCTAATAAATATGGACCCGTAGGTCTGAGGTAAACTACTCACACTTCATCGGAGGGGCTATGGTGTTGATGTAGAAGCCCTCTGTGATCGATGCCCCCTTCGACGGAGCTTCGGAACAGGCCCCAAGATGGGATCTCATGGATACAGAAAGTTCTGGTGGTGGAATTAGGTTTTTGGCTCCATATCTGATCGTTTGGGGGTACATAGGTATATATAGGAGGAAGGAGTACGTCGGTGGAGCAACAGGGGGCCCACGATGGTGGAGGGCGTGCCCCCCTACCACGTGGCCTCCTCTTTTATGTCTTGACGTAGGGTCCAAGTCTCCTGGGTCTTGTTCGTTGAGAAAATCACGTTCCCGAAGGTTTCATTCCGTTTGGACTCCGTTTGATATTCCTTTTCTTCGAAACCCTAAAACAGGCAAAAAACAGCAATTCTGGGTTGGGCCTCCGGTTAATAGGTTAGTCCCAAAATAATATAAAAGTGGATAATAAAGCCCAATAATGTCCAAAACAGTAGATAATATAGCATGGAGCAATCAAAAATTATAGATACATTGGAGACGTATCAAGCATCCCCAAGCTTAATTCCTACTCGTCCTCGAGTAGGTAAATGATAAAAACAGAATATTTGATGCGGAGTGCTACTTGGCATAATTTTAATGTAATTCTTCTTAATTGTGGCATGAATATTCAGATCCGAAAGATTCAAGACAAAAGTTCATATTGACATAAAGATAATAATACTTCAAGCATACTAACTAAGCAATTATGTCTTCTCAAAATAACATGGCCAAAGAAAGTTCATCCCTACAAAATCATATAGTTTAGTCATGTTTCATTTTCGTCACACAAGAATGCTCTCATCATGCACAACCCTGATGACAAGCCAAGCAATTGTTTCATACTTTAGTAATCTCAAACCTATAAACTTTCACGCAATATATGGGCACGAGCCATGGACATAGCACTATGGGTGGAATAGAATATAATGAGGGGGGTTATGTGGAGAAGACAAAAAAGGAGAAAGTCTCACATCAACGAGGTTAATCAATGGGCTATGGAGATGCCCATCGATTGATGTTAATGCAAGGAGTAGGGATTGCCATGCAACGGATGCACTGGAGCTATAAATGTATGAAAGCTCAACAAAAGAAACTAAGTGGGTGTTCCAACTTGCTTGCTCACGAAGACCTAGGGCACTTGAGGAGGCCCATTGTTGGAATATACAAGCCAGGTTCTATAATGAAAAATTCCCACTAGTATATGAAAATGACAAAACAAGAGACTCTCTATCATGAAGATTACGATGCTACTTTGAAGCACAAGTGTGGCAAAGGATAGTAACATTGTCCCTTCTCTATTTTTCTCTCATTTTTTGGGCCTTCTCTTTTTTATGGCCTTTCTCTTTATATATATATATATATTCCTCACTTGGGACAATGCTCTAAAAAATGATGATCATCACACTTCTATTTATTTACAACTCAATGATTACAGCTCGATACTAGAACAAAAGATGACTCTATATGAATGCCTCCGGCGGTGTACCGGGATATGCAATGGACCAAGAGTGACATGTATGAAAGAATTATGAATGGTGGCTTTGCCACAAATACTATGTCAACTACATGATCATACTAAGCAATATGACAATGATGAATGTGTCATGATAAACGGAATGGTGGAAAGTTGCATGGCAATATATCTCGGAATGGCTATGGAAATGTCATAATAGGTAGGTATGGTGGCTGTTTTGAGGAAGATATAAGGATGTTTATGTGTGAAAGAGCGTATCATATCACGGGGTTTGGATGCACCGGCGAAGTTTGCGCCAACTCTCGATGTGAGAAAGGACAATGCATGGTACCGAAGAGGCTAGCAAGGATGGAAGGGTGAGAGTGCGTATAATCCATGGACTCAACATTAGTCATAAAGAACTCACATACTTATTGCAAAAATCTACAAGTCATCAAAAACCTCGGCACTACGCGCATGCTCCTAGGGGGGTAGATTGGTAGGAAAATACCATCGCTCGTCCTCGACCGCCACTCATAAGGAAGACAATCAAATAACACCTCATGTTTCAAATTTGTTACATAACGTTTACCGTGCGTGCATGCTACGGGACTTGCAAACTTCAACACAAGTATTTCTCAATTTCACAACTACTCAACTAGCACGACTTTGATATTATTACCTCCATATCTCAAAACAATCATCAAGCATCAAACTTCTCTTAGTATTCAAAACACTCATAAGAAAATTTTATTATTAATCTTGAATACCTAGCATATTAGGATTTTAAGTAAATTACCATGATATTTAATACTCTCAAAATAATCTAAGTGAAGCATGAGAGATCAACAAATCCACCACCGTGCTCTAGAAGATATAAGTGAAGTACTAGAGCAAAACTATATAACTCAAAAGATATAAGCGAAGCACATAGAGTATTCTAACAAATTCCAAATCATGTATGGATCTCTCAAAAGGTGTGTACAGCAAGGATTATTGTGGTAAAATAAAAAGTAAAGACTCAAATCATACAAGACGCTCCAAGAAAAACACAATCATGTGGCGAATAAAAATATAGCTCCAAGTAAAGTTACCGATAGAAGTAGACGAAAGAGGGGATGCCTTCCGGGGCATCCCCAAGCTTTGGCTTTTAGGTGTCCTTAGATTATATTGGGGGTGCCATGGGAATCCACAAGCTTAGGCTCTTGCCACTCCTTGTTCCATAATCCATCAAATCTTTACCCAAAACTTGAAAACTTCACAACACAAAACTTAAAGTAGAAAATCTCGTGAGCTCCGTTAGCGAAAGAAAACAAAAGACCACTTCAAGGTACTGTAATGAACTCATTCTTTATTTATATTGGTGTTATACCTAATGTATTCCAACTTCTCTATGGTTTATAAACTATTTTACTAGCCATAGATTCATCAAAATAAGCAAACAACACACGAAAAACAGAATCTGTCAAAAACAGAACAGTCTGTAGTAATCTGTAGCTAGCGCAAGATCTGGAACCCCAAAAATTCTAAAATAAATTTCTGGACGTGAGTAATTTATCTATTAATCATCTTCAAAAATAATTAACTAAATAGAACTCTTCAAATAAAAATGTCAGTAGTTCTCGTGAGCGCTAAAGTTTCTGTTTTTTACAGCAAGTGTAACAAGACTTTCCCTAAGTCTTCCCAACAGTTCTACTTGGCACAAACACTAATTAAACACAAAAAACACAACCAAAATAGAGTCTAGATAAATGATTTATTACTAAACAGGAGCAAAAATCAAGGAATAAAAATAAAATTGGGTTGCCTCCCAACAATCGCTATCGTTTAACGCCCTTACCTAGGCATAACAAGCAAGGATAGATCTAGGTATTGCCATCTTTGGTAGGCAATCCATAAGTGGCTATCCTAATAGATTCACAAGGTAATTTAATTTTCTTTCTAGGAAATTGTTCCATGCCTTTCCTTAATGGAAATTGGAATCTAATATTTCCTTCCTTCATATCAATAATTGCACCAATCGTTCTAAGGAAAGGTCTACCAAGAATAATAGGACATGAAGGATTGCAATCTATGTCAAGAACAATAAAATCTACGGTTAAATAATTCATATTTGCAACAATAATAACATCATTAATTATTCCCATAGGTTTCTTAATAGTGGAATCCGCAAGGTGCAAGTTTAGAGAGCAATCATCAAAATCACAGAAACCTAACAAATCACACAAAGTCTTTGGAATCGTGGAAACACTAGCACCCAAATCACATAAAGCATAGCATTTATGATCTTTAATTCTAATTTTAATAGTTGGTTCCCACTCATCATAAAGTTTTCTAGGGATAGAAACTTCCAATTCAAGTTTTTCTTCATAAAATTGCATCAAGGCATCAACGATATGTTTAGTAAACGCTTTGTTTTGACTATAAGTGTGAGGAGAATTTAGCACAGATTGCAACAAGGAAATACAATCAATCAAAGAGCAATTTTCATAGTTAAATTCCTTGAAATCCATAATAGTGGGTGTAACAACGTCTAGGGTTTTAATTTCTTCAATCCCACTTTTATCAATTTTAGCATCAAGATCAACAAATTCCGAATTCTTGGAATGCCTTCTAGGTAAAGGTGGATCATATTCAGTCCCATAATTATCAAGATTCATATTGCAAAACAAAGATTTAATAGGGGACACATCAATAAATTTTAGATCTTCATCTTTATTTTCATAGCAATCCAGTTTAGCGGCCATCCTATTAACTAAGGTGGCTTACTTATCCGAAATTTCAGTGGTCAACTTTTCAAGATGAGCAATTTGGGATCTCAAACCATCGAATTCTTTAGACATGTCATCAAGCTCTTTATTCATAAAACTCATAAAAAAATTGTTCCTTAAGCTCGTTTCTAAAGAAACTATTATGTTCAAATTGCAAAACCATAAAGCTCCTGACATTGCTTTCGATCTCTTCTAATCTTTTAAGGTGAAGATCACCAAATTTAGGTAGAGCCATCGTGACGAGCAAGGAAACTAACACACAAGCAAACAAAAAGCAAGCGGGCAAAAAGAGGCAAATAGAGAAAGAGAGGGAGGATAGAGAGAGAGAGGGCGAATAAAATGGCAAGGGTGAAGTGGGGGAGAGGAAAACGGGAGGCAAATGGCAAATAATTTAATGCAGGAGATAAGGGTATGTGATGGGTACTTGGTATGTTGACTTTTGCGTAGACCTCCCCGGCAACGGCGCCAGAAATCCTTCTTGCTACCTCTTGAGCACTGCGTTAGTTTTCCCCGAAGAGGAAGGGATGATGCGACAAAGTAGCGTAAGTATTTCCCTCAGTTTTTGAGAACCAAGGTATCAATCTAGTAGGAGGCTACGCGCGAGTCCCTCGTACCTGCACAAAACAAATAAATCCTCGCAACCAGTGCGAATAGGGGTTGTAAATCCCTACACGACCACTTACGAGAGTGAGATCTGATAGATATGATAAGATAATATTTTTGGTATTTTTGTGATAAAGATGCAAAGTAAAATAAAGGCAAAGTAAAAAGCAAAGGAAATAACTAAGTAGTAGGAGATTAATATGATAAAGATAGACCCGGGGGCTATTGGTTTCACTAGTGGCTTCTCTCGAGAGCATAAGTATTCTACGGTGGGTGAAAAAATTACTGTTGAGCAATTGACAGAATTGAGCATAGTTATGAGAATATCTAGGTATGATCATGTATATAGGCATCACGTCCGAGACAAGTAGACCGACTCCTGCCTGCATCTACTACTATTACTCCACTCATCGACCGCTATCCAGCATGCATCTAGAGTATTAAGTTAAAAACAAAGTAACGCCCTAAGCAAGATGACATGATGTAGAGGGATAGACTCATGCAATATGATGAAAACCCCATCTTGTTATCCTCGATGGAAACAATACAATACGTGCCTTGCTGCCCCTACTGTCACTGGGAAAGGACACTGCAAGATTGAACCCAAAGCTAAGCACTTCTCCCATTGCAAGAAAGATCAATCTAGTAGGCCAAACCAAACTGATAATTCGAAGAGACTTGCAAATATAACCAATCATAATAAAACAATTCATAGAAGATTCAAATATTGTTCATAGATAGACTTGATCATAAACCCACAATTCATCAATCTCAACAAACACACCACAAAAAGAAGATTACATCGAATAGTTCTCCACAAGAGAGGGGGAGAACATTGTATTGAGATCCAAAAAGAGAGAAGAAGCCATCTAGCTAATAACTATGGACCCGTAGGTCTGAGGTAAACTACTCACACTTCATCGGAGGGGCTATGGTGTTGATGTAGAAGCCCTCCGTGATTGATGCCCCTCCGGCGAAGCTCCGGAACAGGCCCCAAGATGGGATCTCGTGGATACAGAAAGTTGCTGTCACATCCCTAGCTTTACCCTGGCCTTGGACTAGCTTGGTTGCTGCATCATGTTTAAATTCAAATGAAATTTGAATTGGGGAATTTTCAAAAGCCTCAGAATCCTTTTAAAAAAATGATCAAGATAAAAATTGCTTCAAATAAGTCCAAGAAAATGTTCCTGTTATCCTCTGGAAATATTGGCAAGAGGCAAAATCCAAACCAATATTTTTTGGTGTCTCAGAAACATTTAATTTGGGCATTTGAATTAAATCAATAATTATTTGAATTGGATTTATATCTACTATTAGATAAATATAGGTCCAATAATTCTGAAATATTTTTGGAGCATTGTCTTAATTCTTTTAGCTCCTAAAAATATTGTCAGAAGCAAAATAAATTGAATTGGTTTCAAAACCAAATTCAAAACAAACCTGCAAAATAGAAAACTGAATTAATTAGAAAAAGACAGAGAGAGAAGGGAATTACCTGGGCCACTTACCTGTAGCCGGCCCAGCTGGCCAGCTCCTCCCGCTGGCCCAGCCCACCGCCGCCTCCCTTCCCTGTCGCCTTCCTCCTCGCGCCAGTAGGCAGAGGAGGGACACGACGCGCGCGCCCGAGCTCGCCACGCCACCACCCTGCCCGTCTGCATCGCCTGGCCACCGCGACGCCGCGCGTCATCTCCTCGGCGCCGCCCCGACCCCCCTGGACCCCCTCACTCTCTCCCGAGCTCTTCCCCCCCCCTCTGTTCCTCTCTCCCTCTCGTGCCGAGCGCAGCCGTCGCCACCGACGCCGTTCGCCGCGGCCACCGGCCACCCCTCGCCTCGCCGATGCCTCCAGAAGAACCGCCGCGCCTTCTTCTTCGTCACCACCAACCCATGTGACGCCGGAAGCCTCGGAGCGCCGTCCCCGACGCCTTCTTCCTCCTCGGGCCACCGAGATCGCTGGCGACCTCCCGTCGTCACCAGCCCCTCCCCGAGCCCACTGACCACCCCTGCGGACTCGCTGTGAGCTCCTACGCCTCCCCTCCCTCTTTCCCCCTTCGATTGCGCCCTGTAGCCGCCGCCCCACAAGCACCCGGAGCCGCCGTCCGCCATGGCCGGTGAGCTTCATGCTCCCGGGGTCCTCCCCCTGCGCTCGTTGCCTTCGAGTGCTCCTGACGACCCCAGTAACCCGTAGAGACCCTCAGCTGACCTCGCCGTGCCGTGTAACGCCGAACCCGAGCACGCCCGAGCTCCGGCCGCCGCTGCCAAGCTCGGGGCCGTCGTCTCCGGCCGCCCTAGCTGCTGCTGCTTGCTGAAACGGGCGCGGGTGAGCTCCAGCTCCCCGTAGCCGCTCTCCTCCGTCCATTTGGACGCCGGAGGAGCGAACCCGAGCCCTCCGCCGCGCCTGTTGCCACCGGCGACGAACCGCCGGCGTGTTAGGCCCTGTTGACCAGGGGTTTGACCCCCCCTGGGTCATTTACATGTGGGCCCGGGGCCCTGCTAATTTAGTTTAGATGCTAATTAAATTTTAGCTAACCCACTGACTCACTGACAGGTGGGCCCTACCCTTTAATTAACCCGGCTAACCATTTAGTTAAGTTAATTAAACTCTGTTAAATCACTGTGCAGCTGACATGTGGGTCCCATAGGTCAGGTTTGACTGGAGGCGCCCAGTTGACCTGCTGACGTCATGATGACGTCAGGCTGGCGCATTAATTCAATTACTGGATTTATTAATATCAGAAAATTCCAGAAAATAGCTAAAACTTCAATAAATCATAGAAAATTAACCGTAACTCCAAATTAAATAAATTATATATGAAAAATTATCAGAAAAATTCAAGGAATCCATCTGTACCATTTTCATGCATGTTAGAACAACTTATCACTACTGTTTAGGGCAAATGAAGTGAATGACATTTAAATAACCACATACGGAGTTTGAATTTGAATCTTGTATTCAAACCAACTTCATTTAATCTGGTTTTAGGTGCATTAGCCCAAAACACATTCATATTTCCATGTCATAGCATGCATCATATTGTGCATTGCATTGATCGTGTCTTTTCTGTGTTGCCGGTATTTGTCCCCTCTCGATAGACGTGATACCGATGATGTGATCGTTGACACTGATGAAGACTCAATGTTATCTTCAGAAGTGCCAGGCAAGCAAAACCCCCTTGTCCATTCCGATACAATCCTACTCTCTCGCTCCTGCTCTCTTTTAATGCATTAGGACAACACCGATTCATCTGTTACTTGCTGCGGTAGTTGAACCCCTTTATCCTTTGCATGACCTGTCATTGCCACAGTAAATAGATGAAACCCACTAGCATGAGTAGGAGTTGTTTGAGCCCTGTTGTGCCTACTCATTCATGCTTGTTTGTCATGCCTGCTACTGCTTAGAGTCGAGTCAGGTCTGATTCATCCGGGATGAATCAGAGGTGTGTGAACATGTCCTACTGTGTGTGAGCTAAGTGTGTGAACACGATTTGGTAAAGGTAGCGGTGAGAGGCCATGTAGGAGTACATGGTGGGTTGTCTCATTGTAGCCGTCCTCAGGAACTGAGTTCTGTGTTTGTGATCCATGATTCAGCTACTACCACGCATTGGGCCCGAAACCAATGGACCCTCTCGGCTTCTTAATCACCCTTGTCCTCTGTCCAGGAGTTGCAAGTAGTTTCTGGTGTTTGTAGTATGCTGGAGGCCGTGGACAGCGCTGACCGTAGGGGTGGGCTGTGATGCGGTAGGCAAGTGTCCGGGTAAACCGGGCGCCCGTTTGGTGTCACGGAACCCTGTTCACATCGTTTGGGGCTGTGAGCGAAACTCCGGCCGGATCTCCTCATGGATGGAACCCGAATAGGCGATAAACCTGGACTAGAGACTTGAGTGATTAGGTAGGTCGTGGCCGACACCCACGTTGGGCTTCCGCTTGAAGGTTGCCGAGTACATGTCGTGTAAACGACGGTAAGTGGTGAGAGCGTGTGTGAAGAAGTACACCCCTGCAGGGTTAATATGATCTATTCGAATAGCCGTGTCCGCGGAAAAGGACTTCTGGGTTGCTTATATCAGTTCATAGACAAGTGAAAGTGGATACTCTAAAATACGCAAGATAAGCGTGAGTGCTATGGATGGCGTTCTCGTAGGGAGACGGGAGCGATTCCATAGTGGTGTATTGATATGGGGAATATGTGGACTCGTGTGCGCCACCTCAAAAAGTTACTCGCAGTCGTAGTTCAGGATAGCCACCGAGTCAAAGCTGGCTTGCTGCAGTTAAACCCCACCATCCCTTTGTTGATAATGATGCATATGTAGTTAGTTCTGATGTAAGTCTTGCTGGGTACATTTGTACTCACGTTTGCCTATTTTATGTTTTGCAGAGAGACTTCAGTCTCACTAGTATTTCCGCGTGGTCTTCGACGTTTAGCTTGTTACCTCAGCTACGATCTTGTGCCCTCGGCAGGATCTGATCGATAGTCAGGCTTCTCAGCCTTTTTCATTTATAGATGTCTGTACTCAGACATGATAGCTTCCGCTTGTGCTTTGACTTGTATGCTCTGATTGTTGGGTCATGAGACCCATGTTTGTAATATCTCGCTCCTCGGAGCCTATTGAATAAATTACTTGAGTCGTAGAGTCATGTTGTGATGCCATGTTGTATCTGCACATATCGAGCATATTGTGTGTATGCTATTGAAATGCTTGGTATGTGTGGGATCTGACCATCTAGTTGTTTATCTTTAGTAGCCTCTCTTACCGGGAAATGTCTCCTAGTGTTTCCACCGAGCCATGGTAGCTTGCTACTGCTCCGGAACACTTAGGCTGGCCGGCATGTGTCCTTCTTCGTTCCTGTGTTTGTCCCTTCGGGGAAATGTCACGCGATGAATACCGGAGTCCTGTTAGCCCGCTACAGCCCGGTTCACCGGAGTCCTGCTAGCCCAGTGCTACAGCCTGGATTCACTCGCTGATGACCGACACGTTCGATGCTGGGTCATGGATGCCTGTCCCTGTAAGTTTGTGCCACTTTGGGTTTACGACTAGCCATGTCAGCCCGGGCTCCTTATCATATAGATGCTAGCGACACTATCATATACGTGTGCCAAAAGGCGCAAACGGTCCCGGGTAAAGGTAAGGCGACACCCGTGGGAATACCGTGCGTGAGGCCGCAAAGTGATATGAAGTGTTACATGCTAGATCTATGTGGCATTGAGTCGGGGTCCTGACAGCGTTGGTATCAGAGCTTGACTGCCTGTAGGATTACCAAGCCAAACTGGTCGAAGTTGAGTTTAGAAATTCTTTAGTTATATAAGGGAATTGATTGTGGGATGGAACGTAAGGCTCTTTTTACTCCTTATACCTTGTGCCCTTCTGATCTGAGTCATCATCTTCTCTTCTACGGGGATTAAGAACTAGGCTATCTCTTCTTTCTATTAGGATCACGTGTTACTAATCCGTAGACTTATAGATTGTTGGATTAAGCCTCAGTTCAGTTCCTACTATTTCTGTATGTTAACTGTTGATCTCGAAACCTTGATATTGTGCTTCTGAGTGGTTATGCCACCATTTTTGTGAATGTCTCAAATCTTTTCTGAGCATTTACGGCCGTTATGCTGTCCGAGTCACCCCACGTTTCTGAATAGTCTGAAGCATTTGCAAAATTCCTTCCTCCCATTCCGATGTTCCTTTGGGCCAGATTAACCACACTAATCGGTGAGTTGAGGTAAATTATTGCCTTGACATATATGTTGGAGCTATTATTATGACCCTAGGTGTTTTAGGGAGTCACCTAGTAATCTAGCAATGTTTTGTGTCCCAGTGTGATGATTCTGGCTTTTATTCTCGAAAGCATCCCGTGATGCTACTTAGTAGTAGGTATTCTACTCCTGGGTTCTGAGCCCGAGATTCACTCTACCTACTTCATGTTGATAGTAATTGCTAGTGCCTTTAGGATATTAGTAACCTTTGCGATAGTCCTTGAAGTCCGTGGTATCTTCTTCTTCCAAATACCATGAACTACTTATGGCAGATGTTTATTGGATCAAAAAAAAATCACAATTAGAGTACTCTTGAGGAGTTCTCCATTCATAAATCGTGACTCTGCCAGTTCTACCTTTCTGCATGGGTTATCCGGAAGAAATATGTTGAACTTGGTTCGACATACTAATCTATGCATCCACAACTCAGAAAGTTATATGTTCCTTTGAGTTGTTCTCTTTAGTTGCATTCTGACCCTCGTCTATCAATTGATAGTCAAGAGTATGCGTGCGTTCGTTCATCGATGCCTATGACTCTT
Organism: Triticum aestivum; assembly: GCF_018294505.1. Lineage (NCBI taxonomy): Eukaryota > Viridiplantae > Streptophyta > Magnoliopsida > Poales > Poaceae > Triticum > Triticum aestivum. The sequence goes on from NC_057794.1 coordinate 444,330,933, forward strand.
GTGGTCTGTCAAGCCATTCTATTCCGGAATGACTAGGAGAAACAAACTCCAGTACCTCTTCCATATCTAGGATTGGGTCAAAGTAGTTGTATTCCGCAGATCAAATGCCAATCCAGCTTTTGGTTCTGCTCTACCTTGGAGTATTACATATTTTATATCGAGACTGTTATAGGAATTGCACACCATCCCATGAACTCTTGGTACAGTGATACTTCTTGCCATCACTGTTCATTCCTCGGCCCTCGTGTTGATGCAACCGGAATACCGACAAATGAATTGTGATGTGTGAAATCAATACTGCTAGCAACTCTGTTGCTTGGTAGTTAAAGGATAATAATTTCATTCTTAGTATGTTGGTTTTCGAATCATCCTTCTAAGACTGATCGTGCTACCTAGTCCTTATTTCGGTGCACCCTTCGATTGATGAGTTAGGATCTTGTCAAGTCCTCACTCATTTGATCATATCGTCTTGCCCTCAAAAGCAAGATTGTTCTCGAGCTTAGTAACATACCGGTGGTTCGTGACTTTCCAAATATCTTCTTGGAGGTGTTACCGGGTTGTCACCTGACCGCTATGTTGAGTTCGTGATCAAGTTGGTTTCTTGTGAACCACCTTCTCTCCAAGAATCGGTGTTAGATATCCCTGAGCTAGTTGGTTAAGCTAGACAACAACTTGGAGAGTTGGAAGATAAAAGCTTGTCTGACTTAGTTCGTTCCAAAGGGATATTCTTGTGTAGTGTGTGTTGAAGAAAGATGATATCTTCATCGATTGGTCCTTGTGATCAGTTGCTGGACCTATTGTCTTATCAATCCTTTGATTTGAGTGTGGGCTATCGTCAAATCAAATCAGTACCAACGATGCTCGTAATGTTGTCTTACCCGTGGTTGATTCCTCGAGCATACACCATTATATCTTTTGGGTCTGACTAATGCTATCACTTGTTCACTTAACTATGGAATTCCTTTTAAAAGGAAACCCAGATGAATTGTTCTTGTGCCCATTGACAACATCCTTGTCTTCTCCATAATTTTGCTGAACATTAAGCTAGTGTTGGAAACTTTTGAAAGCATTTGTTCATGCTAGCTCATGAAGCATATGTTTGGATGAAGGTAGTGACTTCCTTTAATTCATGTGCATCTGATGCAAGTTGCCGCCGTGGATTCGAGAAAGTCAATGTTGCTTTCTTTGGAATCATTCCAAATCAGTCATGCACACGTGCGAAGAATGCTGTGGTTTGAAGACTTGCAACCTTCAATCTATATGTATCCCTAGCACACCAAGCCACTGATTGATTTGTTCAAGGAGAAGGAGTTCCTTCATAAGAGCTAATCCGGACTTATGAAAGAACTTCGATACCCTCGTTGATGGTTCCCCCTCCTGAATTCGGTAGTGTTTTATTATAAGACTACCACGTGGTCATGCTTGTCTGGGACAACGTGTTCACATGTTTGTAGCAGAACCAGCTCATGTTTTGGAGCTTGCTATCGTAGTTCATCTCCCGAGAATCCCGCAACGTCATCTCGTCGATTTGTGTTGCAAACTTTCATTTTTCTTCCTAAGACTCGATGAGCCTGGAATATCCTAACACCAACCAGAGCTGAATCTCAGGCAGATATGATGGTTGGAACATTTCCCTAAGAACTATAATATTGGTCTCTCGATAACCGGTAAGGTGGATGTCGTGGCCAACACACCCATCCGGTAGACCTATTATTATAGTATCTTGTTTGAGGAAGTTGGCCACCCCCCCCTAGGGATTTCGTAGGATTTACTCCCTAGTTGCCCCTATGGATTTTTGTGTTCCCGAAGTCCGACCTTTTACTTGATGTTTTAGATATCAAACCATATCTATGAATGGGTTACACTAGCACATCAAGGAGAACATTAGAAGCGGAGTGCTAAATGTCTCTCGGTCGATCATCCAGATTTTGTTCCTTGGCTTCGCTAAGGTGTAATCTGAGAAGGTGTTATCTTCCTTTGCATCTGCATCCTCCATCACCATTCATCATGGTAGTAAGTTGTGTTACCGGACCCTTGACACGGATGTTGGTAAAACCTTGATGAATATGGAAATGCTCAAGTTCTTGAGAGCACGCACAAGCGCTACGTCTTATCATCGGCACTAGCTGGGATTGCCCCAGATTTCCTCGGTTATGCTATAACCACTCCAACAGTGAATTCACTCTCTATTGTTGGGTTCTTCCCCAGTTACCAGAATCATTCCCAGCATTTGCATTTTGTTCCCAGCTTGCACCGCCAATGTGCCATTCTACCATGGGTCTCTTCCATTTCCGGTGATAAGTAAATTCATCCATTGCGTTGTCTTCAACAAGGTAATCCACATCATCCAAGTCCGAGTATGCCATTCTACTGACCCCCTCCAAACGATCGCTCGAGAATTGCCTTAGGCTGGTTTAAAGAGTTTCAATGATCTTTGAATCAAAAGTAATTCTTTTTGCCACTTAAGGGGATATCTCTACGAGTCACCTTCCCTAAGGTGTATCGTTATGGTATCATGGCAACTCAACTCCTCGCTACGTTGACAATCGATTACCACCTTCTTAGGTGTGGAATTGTTGTCCACCTAGTGAACCTTCGTCATCCGTTTCTTTCCACCCCTCTTGATGTGTATCTCGTGTCTCAACCGAGAGATGGTCCTATGTCTCATTCCGTGAGTTGTTCGACCTTCGAGAAGATCGACCCTTCTAGAGTCTCCTTCTTCCCTCCATGTCATGTTGGCAGGATTTCTCAGAACAAGACATCAAGACAATGATGGTGAATGAATCAACGTTCAACTGAAGTGCACCCTGGATCGTGAAGATTATACTAGTTGCCTTTTCCTTCACCTTACCCTACGCTTGAATCTCGAGACGAGATTCTTGTTTAGTGGGGGTGAGTTGTCACATCCCTAGCTTTACCCTGGCCTTGGACTAGCTTGGTTGCTGCATCATGTTTAAATTCAAATGAAATTTGAATTGGGGAATTTTCAAAAGCCTCAGAATCCTTTTAAAAAAATGATCAAGATAAAAATTGCTTCAAATAAGTCCAAGAAAATGTTCCTGTTATCCTCTGGAAATATTGGCAAGAGGCAAAATCCAAACCAATATTTTTTGGTGTCTCAGAAACATTTAATTTGGGCATTTGAATTAAATCAATAATTATTTGAATTGGATTTATATCTACTATTAGATAAATATAGGTCCAATAATTCTGAAATATTTTTGGAGCATTGTCTTAATTCTTTTAGCTCCTAAAAATATTGTCAGAAGCAAAATAAATTGAATTGGTTTCAAAACCAAATTCAAAACAAACCTGCAAAATAGAAAACTGAATTAATTAGAAAAAGACAGAGAGAGAAGGGAATTACCTGGGCCACTTACCTGTAGCCGGCCCAGCTGGCCAGCTCCTCCCGCTGGCCCAGCCCACCGCCGCCTCCCTTCCCTGTCGCCTTCCTCCTCGCGCCAGTAGGCAGAGGAGGGACACGACGCGCGCGCCCGAGCTCGCCACGCCACCACCCTGCTCGTCTGCATCGCCTGGCCACCGCGCCGCCGCGCGTCATCTCCTCGGCGCCGCCCCGACCCCCCTGGACCCCCTCACTCTCTCCCGAGCTCTTCCCCCCCCCCTCTGTTCCTCTCTCCCTCTCCTGCCGAGCGCAGCCGTCGCCACCGACGCCGTTCGCCGCGGCCACCGGCCACCCCTCGCCTCGCTGATGCCTCCAGAAGAACCGCCACGCCTTCTTCTTCGTCACCACCAACCCATGTGACGCCGGAAGCCTCGGAGCACCGTCCCCGACGCCTTCTTCCTCCTCGGGCCACCGAGATCGCCGGCGACCTCCCGTCGTCACCAGCCCCTCCCCGAGCCCACTGACCACCCCTGCGGACTCGCTGTGAGCTCCTACGCCTCCCCTCCCTCTTTCCCCCTTCGATTGCGCCCTGTAGCCGCCGCCCCACAAGCACCCGGAGCCGCCGTCCGCCATGGCCGGTGAGCTTCGTGCTCCCGGGGTCCTCCCCCTGCGCTCGTTGCCTTCGAGTGCTCCTGACGACCCCAGTAACCCGTAGAGACCCTCAGCTGACCTCGCCGTGCCGTGTAACGCCGAACCCGAGCACGCCCGAGCTCCGGCCGCCGCTGCCAAGCTCGGGGCCGTCGTCTCCGGCCGCCCTAGCTGCTGCTGCTTGCTGAAACGGGCGCGGGTGAGCTCCAGCTCCCCGTAGCCGCTCTCCTCCGTCCATTTGGACGCCGGAGGAGCGAACCCGAGCCCTCCGCCGCGCCTGTTGCCACCGGCGACGAACCGCCGGCGTGTTAGGCCCTGTTGACCAGGGGTTTGACCCCCCCTGGGTCATTTACATGTGGGCCCGGGGCCCTGCTAATTTAGTTTAGATGCTAATTAAATTTTAGCTAACCCACTGACTCACTGACAGGTGGGCCCTACCCTTTAATTAACCCGGCTAACCATTTAGTTAAGTTAATTAAACTCTGTTAAATCACTGTGCAGCTGACATGTGGGTCCCATAGGTCAGGTTTGACTGGAGGCGCCCAGTTGACCTGCTGACGTCATGATGACGTCAGGCTGGCGCATTAATTCAATTACTGGATTTATTAATATCAGAAAATTCCAGAAAATAGCTAAAACTTCAATAAATCATAGAAAATTAACCGTAACTCCAAATTAAATAAATTATATATGAAAAATTATCAGAAAAATTCAAGGAATCCATCTGTACCATTTTCATGCATGTTAGAACAACTTATCACTACTGTTTAGGGCAAATGAAGTGAATGACATTTAAATAACCACATACGGAGTTTGAATTTGAATCTTGTATTCAAACCAACTTCATTTAATCTGGTTTTAGGTGCATTAGCCCAAAACACATTCATATTTCCATGTCATAGCATGCATCATATTGTGCATTGCATTGATCGTGTCTTTTCTGTGTTGCCGGTATTTGTCCCCTCTCGATAGACGTGATACCGATGATGTGATCGTTGACACTGATGAAGACTCAATGTTATCTTCAGAAGTGCCAGGCAAGCAAAACCCCCTTGTCCATTCCGATACAATCCTACTCTCTCGCTCCTGCTCTCTTTTAATGCATTAGGACAACACCGATTCATCTGTTACTTGCTGCGGTAGTTGAACCCCTTTATCCTTTGCATGACCTGTCATTGCCACAGTAAATAGATGAAACCCACTAGCATGAGTAGGAGTTGTTTGAGCCCTGTTGTGCCTACTCATTCATGCTTGTTTGTCATGCCTGCTACTGCTTAGAGTCGAGTCAGGTCTGATTCATCCGGGATGAATCAGAGGTGTGTGAACATGTCCTACTGTGTGTGAGCTAAGTGTGTGAACACGATTTGGTAAAGGTAGCGGTGAGAGGCCATGTAGGAGTACATGGTGGGTTGTCTCATTGTAGCCGTCCTCAGGAACTGAGTTCTATGTTTGTGATCCATGATTCAGCTACTACCACGCATTGGGCCCGAAACCAATGGACCCTCTCGGCTTCTTAATCACCCTTGTCCTCTGTCCAGGAGTTGCAAGTAGTTTCTGGTGTTTGTAGTATGCTGGAGGCCGTGGACAGCGCTGACCGTAGGGGTGGGCTGTGATGCGGTAGGCAAGTGTCCGGGTAAACCGGGCGCCCGTTTGGTGTCACGGAACCCTGTTCACATCGTTTGGGGCTGTGAGCGAAACTCCGGCCGGATCTCCTCATGGATGGAACCCGAATAGGCGATAAACCTGGACTAGAGACTTGAGTGATTAGGTAGGTCGTGGCCGACACCCACGTTGGGCTTCCGCTTGAAGGTTGCCGAGTACATGTCGTGTAAACGACGGTAAGTGGTGAGAGCGTGTGTGAAGAAGTACACCCCTGCAGGGTTAATATGATCTATTCGAATAGCCGTGTCCGCGGAAAAGGACTTCTGGGTTGCTTATATCAGTTCATAGACAAGTGAAAGTGGATACTCTAAAATACGCAAGATAAGCGTGAGTGCTATGGATGGCGTTCTCGTAGGGAGACGGGAGCGATTCCATAGTGGTGTATTGATATGGGGAATATGTGGACTCGTGTGCGCCACCTCAAAAAGTTACTCGCAGTCGTAGTTCAGGATAGCCACCGAGTCAAAGCTGGCTTGCTGCAGTTAAACCCCACCATCCCTTTGTTGATAATGATGCATATGTAGTTAGTTCTGATGTAAGTCTTGCTGGGTACATTTGTACTCACGTTTGCCTATTTTATGTTTTGCAGAGAGACTTCAGTCTCACTAGTATTTCCGCGTGGTCTTCGACGTTTAGCTTGTTACCTCAGCTACGATCTTGTGCCCTCGGCAGGATCTGATCGATAGTCAGGCTTCTCAGCCTTTTTCATTTATAGATGTCTGTACTCAGACATGATAGCTTCCGCTTGTGCTTTGACTTGTATGCTCTGATTGTTGGGTCATGAGACCCATGTTTGTAATATCTCGCTCCTCGGAGCCTATTGAATAAATTACTTGAGTCGTAGAGTCATGTTGTGATGCCATGTTGTATCTGCACATATCGAGCATATTGTGTGTATGCTATTGAAATGCTTGGTATGTGTGGGATCTGACCATCTAGTTGTTTATCTTTAGTAGCCTCTCTTACCGGGAAATGTCTCCTAGTGTTTCCACCGAGCCATGGTAGCTTGCTACTGCTCCGGAACACTTAGGCTGGCCGGCATGTGTCCTTCTTCGTTCCTGTGTCTGTCCCTTCGGGGAAATGTCACGCGATGAATACCGGAGTCCTGTTAGCCCGCTACAGCCCGGTTCACCGGAGTCCTGCTAGCCCAGTGCTACAGCCTGGATTCACTCGCTGATGACCGACACGTTCGATGATGGGTCATGGATGCCTGTCCCTGTAAGTTTGTGCCACTTTGGGTTTACGACTAGCCATGTCAGCCCGGGCTCCTTATCATATAGATGCTAGCGACACTATCATATACGTGTGCCAAAAGGCGCAAACGGTCCCGGGTAAAGGTAAGGCGACACCCGTGGGAATACCGTGCGTGAGGCCGCAAAGTGATATGAAGTGTTACATGCTAGATCTATGTGGCATTGAGTCGGGGTCCTGACAGTTGCGGTGGTAGAATTAGGTTTTTGGCTCCACATCTGATCGTTTGGGGGTACATAGGTATATATAGGAGGAAGGAGTACATCGGTGGAGCAACAGGGGGCCCACGAGGGCGGAGGGCGCGCCTGGGAGGGTAGGCGCGCCCCCCTACCTCGTGGCCTCCTCTTTTGTGTCTTGACATAGGGTCCAAGTCTCCTGGGTCTTGTTCGTTGAGAAAATCACGTTCCCGAAGGTTTCATTCCCTTTGGACTCCGTTTGATATTCCTTTTCTTCGAAACCCTAAAATAGGCAAAAAAACAACAATTATGGGCTGGGCCTCCGGTTAATAGGTTAGTCCCAAAATAATATAAAAGTGGATAATAAAGCCCAATAATGTCCAAAACAGTAGATAATATAGCATGGAGCAATCAAAAATTATAGATATGTTGGAGACGTATCAGCTTGTAGCTCAAGGCTACACACAGGTTGAAGGAATTGATTTCGATGAAACTTTTGCACCTGTTGCCAGACTTGAAGCTATTCGCATATTACTTGCTTATGCTAACCATCATGATATCATCTTATATCAAATGGATGTGAAAAGTGCATTCCTCAATGGTAAGCTTGAGGAAGAAGTATATGTTGCTCAACCCCCAGGTTTTGAAGATCCAAAGCACCCTGACAAAGTCTTCAGACTGAATAAGGCCCTCTATGGCCTCAAGCAGGCCCCACGGGCGTGGTATGATACCTTGAAGGAATTCCTCATGAAGAAAGGCTTCAAACCCAGTTCACTTGACCCAACTCTTTTCACTAAATCTTATCATGGTGAATTGTTTGTGTGCCAAATATATGTTGATGATATTATCTTTGGTTGTACTGACCAACGTTATACTGATGAATTTGGTTATATGACGAGGGAGGAATATGAAATGTCTATGATGGGAGAATTGAAATTCTTCTTAGGTCTTCAAATTCGTCAACAACGCAATGGCATATTCATATCTCAGGAGAAATACCTCAAGGATGTACTGAGGAAATTCGGCATGCAAGATTGCAAAGGAGTCAAAATCTCTATGCCCACAAATGGCCATCTATGCATTGATAACCCACAAGTATAGGGGATCGCAACAATTTTCGATAAGTAAGAGTGTCGAACCCAACGACGAGCTAAAGGCAGAACAAATATTCCCTCAAGTTCTATCGACCACCGATACAACTCTACGCACGCTTGACGTTCGCTTTACCTAGAACAAGTATGAAACTAGAAGTATTTTGTAGGTGTTGTTGGATAGGTTTGCAAGATAATAAAGAGCAAGTAAATAAAAAGTAGGGGCTGTTTAGATAAAGACACAACTAAATTATTTTTAGTAGAGAGCTTGTTGTGATGAGAAAGTTATTTGTCCCTAGGCAATCGATAACTAGACCGGTAATCATTATTGCAATTTTATATGAGGGAGAGGCATAAGCTAACATACTTTCTCTACTTGGATCATATGCACTTATGATTGGAACTCTAGCAAGCATCCGCAACTACTAAAGATCATTAAGGTACAACCCAACCATAGCATTAAAGCATCAAGTCCTCTTTATCCCATACGCAACAACCCCCTTACTCGGGTTTGTGTTTCAGTCACTCACACAACCCACTATAAGTGAATCATGAACGTATTGCAACATCCTACAGCGGGGATCCCTCATGCTTGCGCGACATGGAGAGCACCATAGGACAGCACCAATAATAAAACATGCAACTCAAACCAATCACGATCATCAAATAACCCATGGGACAAAACGGATCTACTCAAACATCATAGGATAGCCATACATCATTGGGAAATAATATATAGCATTGAGCACCATGTTTAAGTAGAGATTACAGCGGGTAAGAGAGAGGTTACACCACTGCATAGAGGGGGGAAGAGTTGGTGATGATGGCGGTGAAGTTGTTGGTGAAGATTGCGGTGATGATGATGGCCCCCGGTGGCACTCCGGTGCCACCGGAAGCGAGGGGGAGAGAGCCCCCCTCCTTCTTCTTCTTCTTCCTTGACCTCCACCCTAGATGGGAGAAGGGTTTCCCCTCTGGCCCATGGCCTCCATGGCGTGGGAGGGGCAAGAGCCCCTCCGAGAGTGGATCTATCTCTTTGCCTCTCTCTGTTTCTGCGTTCTCAGATTCTACCCTTTCACCGTTTCTTATATTCCCGGAGATCCGTAGCTCCGATTGGGCTGAAATTTTAACACGATCTCTATCCGGATATTAGCTTTCTTGTGGCGAAAGAAGGGCATCAACTGCCTTACGAGGTGGCCACGAGGGTTAGGGGCGTGCCTACCCCCCCTAGGGCACGCCCCCCTGCCTCATGGCCCCCTCGGGCATCGTCTCGCGTGGATTTTTCTTTCCAAAAATCATATATATTCCAAAAAAAATCTCCGTCAGTTTTTATCCTATTTGGACTCCGTTTGATATGGATATTCTGCGAAACAAAAAACATGCAACAAACAGGAACTGGCACTGGGCACTGGATCAATATATTAGTCCCAAAAATAGTATAAAAAGTTGCCAAAAGTGTATGAAAGTTGTAGAATATTGGCATGGAACAATCAAAATTATAGATACGACGGAGACGTATCAGCATCCCCAAGCTTAATTCCTGCTCGTCCTCGAGTAGGTAAATGATAAAAAAGATAATTTTTGATGTGGAATGCTACCTAGCATAATCTTGATCACATATCTAATCATGGCATGAATATTAAGACATTAGTGATTCAAAGCAATAGCCTATCATTTTACATAAAAACAATAATACTTCAAGCCCACTAATAAAGCAATCATGTCTTTTCAAAATTACATGGACAAAGAAAGTTATCCCTACAAAATCATATAGTCTGGCTATGCTCCATCTTCTTCACACAAAATATTCACATCATGCACAACCCCGATGACAAGCCAAGCAATTGTTTCATACTTTTGACGTTCTCAAACCTTTTCAACTTTTAATCAATACATGAGCGTGAGCCATGGATATAGCACTATAGGTGGAATAGAATGGTGGGTTGTGGAGATGACAAAAAGGAGAAAGTCTCACATCGACGCGGCTAATCAACGGGCTATGGAGATGCCCATCAATTGATGTCAATGTGAGGAGTAGGGATTGCCATGCAACGGATGCACTAGAGCTATAAGTGTATGAAAGGTCAAACTGAAACTAAGTGGGTGTGCATCCAACTTGCTTGCTCATGAAGACCTCGGGCATTTGAGGAAGCCCATCATCGGAATATACAAGCCAAGTTCTATAATGAAAATTCCCACTAGTATATGAAAGTGATAACTCAAGAGACTCTCTATATGAAGAATATGGTGCTATTCTGAAGCACAAGTGTGGTAAAAGGATAGTAACATTGCCCCTTCTCTCTTTTTCTCTCATTTTTTTATTTTTTTTTCTCTTTTTTGGGGGGGCTTCTCTTTTTTGGCCTTTCTCCTTTTTTATTTTTTTTATTTTTTCGTCTAGAGTCTCATCCCGACTTGTGGGGGAATCATAGTCTCCATCATCCTTTCCTCACTGGGGCAATGCTCTAATAATGATGATCATCACACTTTTATTTACTTACAACTCAATATTACAACTCGATACTAGAACAAAGATATGACTCTATATGAATGCCTCCAACAGTGTACCGGGATGTGCAATGATCTAGCGTGGCAACGACATCAAAAAAGGGACAAGCCATGAAAACATCATGCTAGCTATCTTACGATCATGCAAAGCAATATGACAATGAATGCTCAAGTCATGTATATGATGATGATGGAAGTTGCATGGCAATATATCTCAGAATGGCTATGGAAATGCCATGATAGGTAGGTATGGTGGTTGTTTTGAGGAAGATATAAGGAGGCTTATGTGTGATAGAGCGTATCGTATCACGGGTTTTGGATGCACCGGCGAAGTTTGCACCAACTCTCGACATGATAAAGGGAAATGCACGGTACCGAAGAGGCTAGCAATGATGGAAGGGTGAGAGTGCGTATAATCCATGGACTCAACATTACTCATAAAGAACTCACATACTTATTGCAAAAATCTATTAGTCATCGAAACAAAGTACTACGCACATGCTCCTAGGGGGATAGATTGGTAGGAAAAGACCATCGCTCGTCCCCGACCGCCACTCATAAGGAAGACAATCAATAAATACCTCATGCTCCAACTTCGTTACATAACGGTTCACCATACGTGCATGCTACGGGAATCACAAACCTCAACACAAGTATTTCTACAATCCACAACTACCCACTAGCATGACTCTAATATTACCATCTTTATATCGCAAAACTATTGCAGGGAATCAAACATATCATATTCAGTGATCTACAAGTTTTATGTAGGATTTTATGACTAACCATGTGAATGACCAGTTCCTGTCATCTCTCTAAATAGATATAAGCGAAGTAAGAGAGTTTAATTCTTTCTACAAAAGATATGACCACGCTCTAACAAATATAAGTGAGGCAAAAGAGCATTCTACAAATGGCGGTTGTCTAAGTGAAGAGAAATAGGCAATTCAAACTTCAAATGATATAAGTGAAGCACATGAAGCATTCTATAAAGCCATACTCAGAAGATATAAGGAAGTGCATAGAGCATTCTATAAATCAACCAAGTACTATCTCATACCAGCATGGTGCATAAAATAAAAATGAAAACTAAATGCAAAAGACGCTCCAAGATTGCACATATCGCATGAACGAAACGAATCCGAAAACATACCGATACTTGTTGAAGAAAGAGGGGATGCCTTCTGGGGCATCCCCAAGCTTAGATGCTTGAGTCTCCTTGAATATTTACTTGGGGTGCCTCGGGCATCCCCAAGATTGAGCTCTTGCCTCTCTTCCTTCTTCTCACATCGAGACCTTCTCGATCATCGAACACTTCATCCACACAAAACTTCAACAGAAAACTCGATAAGATCCGTTAGTATAATAAAGCAAATCACTACTATAAGTACTGTTGCAAACCAATTCATATTTTGTTTTTGCATTGTGTCTACTGTAATATAACTTTTCCATGGCTTAATCCACTGATATAAATCATTAGTTTCATCAAAACAAGCAAACTATGCATCAAAAACAGAATCTGTCTAAAACAGAACAGTCTGTAACAATCTGAACATTCACCATACTTCTGATACTTGAAAATTTCTTCCAAAATTAGGAAAAATAAAAAATTTGCATAGAAAGACAGTGCAAAAGGAATCAGAACCATTTGACGTTCCAGTAAAAAATGTAAAATCGCGCACTACAGCCAAAGTTTCTGTCCTCCACCGCACAAACCAACAAGCTTTGTAAACATCCTAAAGGCAAGGCTTGGCACATTATTTTTATAATAAAATGGAATTGTACAAGGAGATAATTATTTTTGTTGAAAAGTTTCTGTAATCAAGATTCACAAAGTTTCTGTGAGCATGAACAAAGTTGAAGGCTAGCTCCCACTTCGACAATGCTTGTCTCTCTCACTTTCACTTTCCTTTTTGATAAAGTTTTGGGTTCCCCTCTTTATTTTTGTTGTTTTTAAACTATATGAAAGCACTCAACCGAAATAAATGACTCTCTAAAACTTCCAAGTTGTCTCCCTGGCAGCGCTTTCTTTAAAGCCATTAAGCTAGGCATATAGTGCTCAAGTAGTGAATCCACCCGGATCCCAAGGTATATCAAAGCCAATTTTAATTAACAATGATTTGTAATTTAGTAGTGAGCACAAAGTAACATATATCATGTAACAACGAAGTCTAACTCTCTTCCTATGCATCGGCATGTCATAAAAGAACAATTCATGAACACATAGTAAAGGCCAATGCATAGTATAAACAGTTTCTTGCAATTTTATCGTATTGGAAACGTAGAGAGGTGGAGATATAGTTCCTCTCTCATAATAATTGCAAGTAGGAGAAGCAAGCACATGCATATTATATCTATCAAAATCATCATGTGTAGTAGTAAAAGTCAACCCATCAATATAATCCTTAATAAGCACAAACTTCTCCGATATAGTGTAGTTTGTAGGATTCAAAAAGACAATAGGACTATCATGTGTGGGTGCAATAGCAACAATTTCATGTTTAACATAAGGAACTATAGCAAGTTCATCTCCATAAGCATAATTCATATTGGCATCTTGGCCACAAGCATAGCAATCATCATCAAAAAGGGATATTTCAAAAGAGTCAACGGGATCATAACAATTATCATAGCATTCATCCTTCGGTAAGCACGAAGGGGAATTAAACAATGTATGAGTTGAAGAGTTACTCTCATTAGAAGGTGGGCACGGGTGATCAATCCACTCTTCCTCATTTTGTTCTTCGCTCTCCTCCTCATCTTTTTCATCCAATGAGCTCATAGTTTCATCAACTTCTTCCATAGATTCCTGCAAAATATTAGTCTCTTCTTGCACAGCGGAGACTTTCTTAATAAGCACATTAATATAGGAATAATATTCATAATTATCATAGCAATATTTTAGAATAGCTAAATTTTCAAGCCTATAAACATCATCATCAAAAGCTTCATACTTTTCAAACAAAGATTCAATTTCATAAGCACCCTTAAAAGCAACAAATTCTTCTATTTGTTCCACATCATAGTAATCATATATACCATTAGCATAAGAAGGTAAGGTTTCATTATCATTAAATTCACATGAGAAGGGAAGGTGTGGAGCCTTCATCCTAGAGCAACAAGTATAATCATATCTCAAGCATAGTTGCCTAGCATACCAATTCAATCTATAAATTTGATCCCATAATAGTTTCCCTTTTTGTGTCAAGCGATAATCCCTAAAGTATTCATGTTGATCCAACGTTACTCCCATTACCAGATTGAATGGGGTTTTCTCAGGATTATCAAAGTAGTACATAATTTCTGTCACATAACAAGCATCGAGGGTTTTAGGAGGTTCCTCATCTCCATGAGTAGCAAGTACACCTAATTTTTTTGGTATTTCGTGTTCCATATCCATAACTAAAGATATAGAACAACTAAGAACAGCAAATAAAAATTACTTGGTGATAAAGCAAACAAGCACACACGAGAATATTCACCCCATGCTATTGCTCCCCGGCAACGGCGCCAGAAAAAAGGTCTTGATAACCCACAAGTATAGGGGATCGCAACAGTTTTCGATAAGTAAGAGTGTCGAACCCAACGAGGAGCTAAAGGCAGAACAAATATTCCCTTGAGTTCTATCGACCACCGATACAACTCTACGCACGCTTGACGTTCGCTTTACCTAGAACAAGTATGAAACTAGAAGTATTTTGTAGGTGTTGTTGGATAGGTTTGCAAGATAATAAAGAGCAAATAAATAAAAAGTAGGGGCTGTTTAGATAAAGACACAACTAAATTAGTTTTAGTAGAGAGCTTGTTGTTACGAGAAAGTTATTTGTCCCTAGGCAATCGATAACTAGACCGGTAATCATCATTGCAATTTTATATGAGGGGGAGGCATAAGCTAACCTACTTTCTCTACTTGGATCATATGCACTTATGATTGGAACTCTAGCAAGCATCCGCAACTACTAAAGATCATTAAGGTAAAACCCAACCATAGCATTAAAGCATCAAGTCCTCTTTATCCCATACGCAACAACCCCCTTACTCGGGTTTGTGTTTCAGTCACTCACGCAACCCACTATAAGCGAATCATGAACGTATTGCAACACCCTACAGCGGGGATCCCTCACGCTTGCGCGACATGGAGAGCACCATATGACAGCACCAATAATAAAACATGCAACTCAAACCAATCACGATCATCAAATAACCCATGGGACAAAACGGATCTACTCAAACATCATAGGATAGCCATACATCATTGGGAAATAATATATAGCATTGAGCACCATGTTTAAGTAGAGATTACAGCGGGTAAGAGAGAGGTTACACCGCTGCATAGAGGGGGGAAGAGTTGGTGATGATGGCGGTGAAGTTGTTGGTGAAGATTGCGGTGATGATGATGGCCCCCGGTGGCACTCCGGTGCCACCGGAAGCGAGGGGGAGAGAGCCCCCCTCCTTCTTCTTCTTCTTCCTTGACCTCCACCCTAGATGGGAGAAGGGTTTCCCCTCTGGCCCATGGCCTCCATGGCGTGGGAGGGGCAAGAGCCCCTCCGAGAGTGGATCTATCTCTTTGCCTCTCTGTTTCTGCGTTCTCAGATTCTACCCTTTCACCGTTTCTTATATTCCCGAAGATCCGTAACTCCGATTGGGCTGAAATTTTAACACGATCTCTATCCGGATATTAGCTTTCTTACGGCGAAAGAAGGGCATCAACTGCCTTACGGGGTGGCCACGAGGGTTAGGGGCGTGCCTACCCCCCTAGGGCACGCCCCCCTGCCTCATGGGCCCCTCGGGCATCGTCTCGCGTGGATTTTTCTTTCCAAAAATCATATATATTCCAAAAAAATCTCCGTCAGTTTTTATCCTGTTTGGATTCCGTTTGATATGGATATTCTGCGAAACAAAAAACATGCAACAAACAGGAACTGGCACTGGGCACTGGATCAATATGTTAGTCCCAAAAATAGTATAAAAAGTTGCCAAAAGTGTATGAAAGTTGTAGAATATTGGCATGGAACAATCAAAATTATAGATACGACGGAGACGTATCATGCACTGATGAAAATGGTATTGACTTCGATCAAAAGGTATGCCGCTCCATGATTGGTTCTTTATTGTACCTATGTGCATCTAGGCCAGATATTATGCTTAGTGTTTGCATGTGTGCCCGATTTCAAGCTACACCAAAGGAATCACACCATAAGGCTGTAAAGCATATTCTTCGATATCTAGCTCACACACCAACACTTGGATTATGGTACCCCAAGGGCTCGGCTTTTGATCTCATTGGATGTTCAGACTCTGAATATGCTGGTAATTGTGTGGACCGCAAGTCAACATCTGGCACATGCCATTTCCTCGGACGATCCTTAGTCTGTTGGTCCTCGAAGAAACAGAACTGTGTATCACTGTCTACTGCTGAAGCTGAGTACATTGCTGCTGGTTCTTTCTGTGCTCAACTACTATGGATGAAGCAAACTCTGAAGGACTACGACTTCAACGTGAAGAATGTGCCACTATACTGTGACAATGAGAGTGCCATCAAGATTGCTCATAACCCAGTTCAACACTCGAAGACAAAGCACATTCAGATTCGTCATGATTTTCTTCATGATCATGTGTTGAAGGGCGACATCTCTATTGAGCATGTGAAGACTGCAGAACAGCTAGCCGATATCTTCACTAAGCCTCGGATGAGAAGAGATTTAGCAAGTTGCGGTGTGAGCTAAATATCCTAGAATCTTCTAATGTTCTTTGAAAAGGACACTCATCCTAACACTTATGCAAAATTGATGACTTAGATGTGCAACACATGAAGAAATGTTTTTCTTCAATCAATGAAGACTAACACTCTAAGTGTGAAGAAATTAACGAAGAATTTGATTCTCAGAACCCTACGACAATTGTACGCGGTGTCTGAAATCATCATTTTTATACGGTGGGTCACGCCACCACAAAATGTTGAAAATCTTCAATTGAGTTTTTCCCCAGTTCTTTGGAATTCCTCAGTTGTTTTTCAACTTGCATTGTCTTCACCATTTCCGTTGTTTTTCTTCATTGGCTATATATGTATATATGAGTTTATGTCCTCTACAACATTCACTTATAGCTATTTCTTCATATTGTCTTTTCTGCTAAGTGAATGTGATCGGACCCTTCCCCCTCTATGCTATACTCAACCCAATCTATTCACAAATTCTTCATGTGCATTCTATTTGAAACTCGTTCAAAATCTTCACTATGTCCTTGTCAGCTAAAGAATTTGCGAACAGAACTTCTAACTTATCCTATCTAAATTTTCGGCTTTGCCGCTCAAACCATTCCACATCCCACGACAATACTTATCCATTCACCCAAGATCTCCACTTCTCAGTACGTGGGTGACACATGTCAAGCGAATGAGAAGGGTCAGGGGCACGTTCGTCCAATTTCTTCGGGCAAACAGTTCTTTCGCCGTGGCTATAAATACCCCTTCCCTTCCTCACTTCACTTTTACTCTGCTCGTTCTCACTCCATCTCGAGCTTCTCAAACCCTAGCGCCGCCGCTACTTTATCGTCGCCGGTGAGGAAGAGCTTCACTACCTCGACCTCGTCGCCGTCGTACTCGTGCCGGTTGCGGATTTCTTCACTCTGTCGCCGCCGTAGCTGTCTTCCTCTGCCAAGTTAGGGCGTGGAAGATCTGAACTGACGAACTTCACATCTACACCTCTCAGTTCGTCGTGTTCTTCATCCAGGGTAATTAAAAGTTACTTTTACCGCCCTCTTTGATTCAAATGATAACTACAAAATCTTCAAAGGTGTTTATTCTTCAAATTCGTCACACACTGAACACCTCACATGTCATATGTTCTTGATCCATTTCTCTAAGCTATATTTTTTCTTTAAGATTCCTCAATTGTGTGGATTTTTGATCTATACAACGCTGGAACCTAAGACAAAGAACGCTTAGTGAAATTATTCAAGACTCATCTGGTTAAAATCCTCAAACTTGTTCTTTTTGAAAAACCTCTGAGAACGCATATGACCTCTCCATATTCCTCGCAACTATACTTTGTTCACAGGTACTCATGGCAGCTGCTGAATCACTAGGTTCTCATCAACTTAACTTATTTGAAGTGTTCCTCGAAGAAAAGTTGCATACATCTTCAGAGAATTCCATTGTTCAAATTCCTCATCTAAAGAAAATGGCTGATGGAAAGAAGCCACAGAAGGGATGAAAGAGGCCTGAGGTCAATACTGCTTTTGAGATCCCTGATGATATATACAAGGACTATTGCACTCCTGATGAGGCCAAGTTTGGTAAGGAGGACAAAAATCAGCGCAAGGTGCGCATTCAAAGAATAGAGTGGAGATGGGCAAGAGAGTGGAGGGAGTACCGGTATGTTACTCCCAAGTACATGAAGAAATTCGCTCTCAATCCTCCATGCCCAAGACTTCCATTGGCACCTGTCCAAGAAGCAGATCCCACCAGCCTCAAGCGCGGTGAGGATTATCCTAATGAATGGGCCAAGCACCAGGCCAAGTTGGCCAGACAAGCAAGAGAAGCAGTGAGGAAATTCAATGAAGACTCTGCTGCTGCTGCCACTGCTGAGGCCTCTGCAAGTGATACGTCTCCAATGTATCTATAATTTTTGATTGCTCCATTCTATTATATTATCAACCTTGGATATTTTATATGCATTTATATGCTATTTTATATGATTTTTGGGACTAACCTATTAACCTAGAGCCCAGTGTCAGTTTCTGTTTTTTCCTTGTTTTAGAGTATCGCAGAAAAGGAAAATCAAACGGAGTCCAATTGACCTGAAACTTCACAGAACTAATTTTTGGACCAGAAGAAGCCCACGGAGTATCAGAGATGGACCAGGGGAGTCCCAGGCTGCCCACGAGGGTGGGGGCGTGCCCACCCCCCTGGGTGCGCCCCCTGCCTCGTGGACAGCCCGGAGGTCCACCGACGTACTTCTTCCTCCCTTATATACCCATATACCCTAAAAACTTCAGGGGGAAGAATAGATCGGGAGTTCTGCCGCCAGAAGCCTCCGTAGCCACCGAAAACCAATCTAGACCTGTTCCGGCACCCTACCGGAGGGGCAATCCCTCTCCGGTGGCCATCTTCATCACCCGGTGCTCTCCATGACGAGGAGGGAGTAGTTCTCCCTCGGGGCTGAGGGTATGTACCAGTAGCTATGTGTTTGATCTCTCTCTCTCTCGTGTTCTTGAGGTGGTACGATCTTGATGTATCGCGAGCTTTGTTATTATAGTTGGATGTTATGATGTTTCTCCCCCTCTACTCTCTTGTAATGGATTGAGTTTTCCCTTTGAAGTTATCTTATCGGATTGAGTCTTTAAGGATTTGAGAACACTTGATGTATGTCTTGCATGGGATAACCATGGTGACAATGGGTTATTCTATTAATTCACTTGATGTATGTTTTGGTGATCAACTTGCGGGTTCCGCCCATGAACCTATGCATAGGGGTTGGCACACGTTTTCGTCTTGACTCTCCGGTAGAAACTTTGGGGCACTCTTTGAGGTTCTATGTGTTGGTTGAATAGATGAATCTGAGATTGTGTGATGCATATCGTATAATCGTACCCACGGATACTTGAGGTGACATTGGAGTATCTAGGTGACATTAGGGTTTTGGTTGATTTGTGTCTTAAGGTGTTATTCTAGTACGAACTCTAGGGCTGTTTGTGACACTTATAGGAATAGACCAACGGATTGATTGGAAAGAATAACTTTGAGGTGGTTTCGTACCCTACCATAATCTCTTCGTTTGTTCTCCGCTATTAGTGACTTTGGAGTGGCTCTTTGTTGCATGTTAAGGGATAGTTATGTGATCTAATTATGTTATTATTGTTGAGAGGACTTGCACTAGTGAAAGTATGAACCCTAGGCCTTGTTTCCTAGCATTGCAATACTGTTTGTGCTCACTTTTATCATTAGTTACCTTGCTGTTTTTATATTTTCAGATTACAAAAACCTTTATCTATCATCCATATACCACTTGTATCACCATCTCTTCGTAGAACTAGTGTATACAATTTACCATTGTATTGGGTGTGTTGGGGACACAAGAGACTCTTTGTTATTTGGTTGCAGGGTTGCTTGAGAGAGGCCATCTTCATCCTAGGCCTCCTACGGATTGATAAACCTTAGGCCATCCACTTGAGGGAAATTTGCTACTATCCTACAAACCTCTGCACTTGGAGGCCCAACAACGTCTACAAGAAGAAGGTTGTGTAGTAGACATCAAGCTCTTTTCTGGTGCCGTTGCCGGGGAGGTGAGTGCTTGAAGGTACATCTTTAGATCTTGCAATCGAATCTTTTTGTTTCTTGTTTTATCACTAGTTTAGTTTATAAAAAAAACTACAAAAAAATATGGAATTGAGTTTGCCTCATACGCTTCATCTTTTTAATATATTTCGTGAGTATGATGGAAAGGAAAATTGTGCCAAAGTGTTAGAAGAAGAATGCATTAAAATGTTTGGCACTAAATCTTTGAATGATGAGCATGATTGCAATGTTGTTAGTATGAATTCCTTGAATATCCATGATGCTAATGATATGCAAAGCCACAAGCTTGGGGAAGCTATGTTTGATGAAGATGATATTTTTTGTCCCCCAAGTTTTGATGAGAAAATTTATTATGATGAAAGCATGACTCCTATTTATGATGATTATATTGATGAAAGTGGATTTGGAGAGGTCATGACTTTATTTTGTGATGAATCCACTATTTCGGAAGAGGTTCCAATTGATTATGAGAACAAAGTTGCTATCTATGATGATTATTGTGATGGCTTGTATTCTATAAAGAATAATGATATCCATGAAACTTGTCATCATGATTTTAGTTTTCAATTGGATTATGCCTCACATGATAGTTATTTTGTTGAGTTTGCTCCCACTACTATTCATGAGAAGAAATTTGCTTATGTGGAGAGAAATAAAAATTCTATGCTTGTGCATCATGAAAATAGTGTTTTATGTGATAGTTATATTGTTGAATTCATTCATGATGCTACTGAAAATTATTATGAGGGAGGAATGTATGCTTGTAGGAATTGCAATAATATCAAGTTTCCTCTCTATGTGCTTAAAGTTTTGAAGTTATGCTTGTTTTGCCTTCCTATGCTATTTGATTATTGTTCCCATAAATTGTTTGCTCAAAAAATCCCTATGCATAGGAAGAGGGTTAGACTTGCTAGTCATATTCTTCATGATGCTCTCTTTATTTTACAATTCTTATCTTTTATGTGAGCATCATTGAAATCATCATGACTAGCTAGGGGCGTTAAACGATAGCGCTTGTTGGGAGGCAACCCAATTTTATTTTTGTTATTTGCTTTTTGTTCCTGTTTAATAATAAATAAATTATCTAGCATATGTTTTGGTTGTGTCTTTTATGTTTTAATTAGTGTTTGTGCCAAGTAGAAGCGTAGGGAAGACTTGGGGAAAGTCTTGTTGATCTTGCTGTAAAAAACAGAAACTTTAGCGCTCACGAGAATTGCTGCCATCTTTTATTGGATAGTGATATTTAGTTAATTATTTTTTAAGATGATTAATAGATAAATTAATCACGCCCAACAATCTATTTTAGAATTTTTGAGGTTCCAGAAGTTTGCGTTAGTTACAGATTACTACAGACTGTTCTGTTTTTGACAGATTCTGTTTTTTCATGTGTTGTTTACTTATTTTGATGAATCTATGGCTAGTAAAAGAGTTTATAAACCATAGAGAAGTTGTAATATAGTAGGTTTAACACCAATATAAATAAAGAATGAGTTCATTACAGTACATTTATGTGGTGTTTTGTTTTCTTTCGCTAACGGAGCTGACGAGTTTTCTGTTAAGTTTTGTGTTGTGAAGTTTTCAAGTTTTGAGTGAAGATTCGATGGACTATGGAATAAGGAGTGGAAAGAGCCTAATCTTGGGGATGCCCAAGGCACCCCAAGGTAATATTCAAGGACAACCAAAATCCTAAGCTTGGGGATGCCCCGGAAGGCATCCCCTCTTTCGTCTTCGTTCATCGGTAACTTTACTTGGAGCTATATTTTTATTTACCACATGATATGTGTTTTGCTTGGAGTGTCATTTTATTTTATTTAGTTTTGCTTGCTGATTGAATAAAATACCAGGATCTGAAATTCTTAAATGTTAGAGAGTCTTCACATAGTTGCATAATTATTCGACTACTCATTGATCTTCACTTATATCTTTTGGAGTAGTTTGTTATTTGCTCTAGTGCTTCACTTACATCTTTTTAGAGCACGGCGGTGGTTTTATTTTGAAGAAATAGATGAACTCTCATGCGTCACTTATATTATTTTGAGAGTCCTAAACAACATGGTAATTCGCTTTGGTTATGAATTTAGTCCTAATATGATGGGCATCCAAGATGGGTATAATAAAAACTTTCATATAGAGTGCATTGAATACTATGAGAAGTTTGATACTTAATGATTGTTTTGAGATATGGAGATGGTGATATTAGAGTCATGCTAGTTGAGTAGTTGTGAATTTGAGAAATACTTGTGTTGAAGTTTGTGATTCCCGTAGCATACACGTATGGTGAACCGTTATGTGATGAAGTCGGAGCATGATTTATTTATTGATTGTCTTCCTTATGAGTGGCGGCCGGGGACGAGCGATGGTCTTTTCCTACCAATCTATCCCCCTAGGAGCATGTGCATAGTACTTTGTTTCGATAACTAATAGATTTTTGCAATAAGTATGTGAGTTCTCTATGACTAGTGTTAAGTCCATGGATTATACGCACTCTCACCCTTCCACCATTGCTAGCCTCTCTAGTACCGCGCACCTTTCGCCGGTACCATAAACCCACCGTATACCTTCCTCAAAACAGCCACCATACCTACCTATTATGGAATTTTCATAGCCATTCCGAGATATATTGCCATGCAACCTTCCACCGTTCCGATATTATGACACGCTCCATCATTGTCATATTGCTTTGCATGATCATGTAGTTCACATCGTATTAGTGGCAAAGCCACCGTTCATAATTCTTCCATACATGTCACTCTTGAGTCATTGCACATCCCGGTACACCGCCGGAGGCATTCATATAGAGTCGTATTTTGTTCTAAGTATCGAGTTGTAATTCTTGAGTTGTAAGTAAATAAAAGTGTGATGATCATCATTATTAGAGCATTGTCCCAGTGAGGAAAGGATGATGGGGACTATGATTCCCCCACAAGTCCGGATGAGACTTCGAAAAAAATTAAAAAAGAGAAAAAGAGGCCATAAATAAAGAGAAAAGACCCAAATAAAAAAATAAAAAAATGAGAGAAAAAGAGAGAAGGGGCAATGCCACTATCCTTTTACCACACCTGTGCTTCAAAGTAGCACCATGATCTTCATGATAGAGAGTCTCCTATGTTGTCACTTTCATATACTAGTGGGAATCTTTCATTATAGAACTTGGCTTGTATATTTCAATGATGGGCGTTCCTCAAAATGCCCTAGGTCTTCGTGAGCAAGCGAGTTGGATGCACACCCACTAGTTTCTTTTGTTGAGCTTTCATACATTTATAGCTCTAGTGCATCCGTTGCATGGCAATCCCTACTCACTCACATTGATATCTATTGATGGGCATCTCCATAGCCCATTGATACGCCTGGTTGATGTGAGACTATCTTCTCCTTTTTGTCTTCTCCACAACCACCATTCTATTCCACCTATAGTGCTATGTCCATGGCTCACGCTCATGTATTGCGTGAAGATTGAAAAAGTTTGAGAACATCAAAAGTATGAAACGATTGCTTGGCTTGTCATCGGGGTTGTGCATGATTTAAATATTTTGTGTGGTGAAGATAGAGCATAGCCAGACTATATGATTTTGTAGGGATAGCTTTCTTTGGCCATGTTATTTTGAGAACACATGATTGCTTTGTTAGTATGCTTGAAGCATTATTGTTTTTATGTCAATATTAAACTTTTGTCTTGAATCTTATGGATCTGAATATTCTTGCCACAATAAAGAGAATTACATGGATAAATATGTCAGGTAGCATCCCACATCAAAAATTATGTTTTTATCATTTACCTACTCGAGGACGAGCAGGAATTAAGCTTGGGGATGCTGATATGTCTCCAACGTATCTATAATTTTTGATTGTTCCAGGCTATTATATTATCAACCTTGGATATTTTATATGCATTAATATGCTATTTTATATGATTTTTGGGACTAACCTATTAACCTAGAGCCTAGTGCCAGTTTCTATTTTTTTCCCTTGTTTTAGAGTATCGCAGAAAAGGGAAATCAAATGGAGTCCAATTGACCTGAAACTTCATGAAACTTATTTTTGGACCAGAAGAACCCATGGGGTATCGGAGATGGACCAGGGGAGTCCCGGGCTGACCACGAGGGTGGGGGGCGCGCCCACCCCCCTGGGCGCGCCCCCTGCCTCGTGGACAGCCCGGAGGTCCACCGACGTACTTCTTCCTCCCATATATACCCATATACCCTAAAAACTTCAGGGGGGAGAATAGATCGGGAGTTCCGCCGCCAGAAGCCTCCGTAGCCACCGAAAACCAATCTAGATCCGTTCCGGCACCCTGCCGGAGGGGTAATCCCTCTCCGATGGTCATCTTCATCATCCCGGTGCTCTCCATGACGAGGAGGGAGTAGTTCTCCCTCAGGGCTAAGGGTATGTACCAGTAGCTATGTGTTTGATCTCTCTCTCGTGTTCTTGAGGTGGTACGATCTTGATGTATCGCGAGCTTTACCATTATAGTTGGATCTTATGATGTTTCTCCCCCTCTACTCTCTTGTAATGGATTGAGTTTTCCCTTTGAAGTTATCTTATCGGATTGAGTCTTTAAGGATTTGAGAACACTTGATGTATGTCTTGCGTGGGATAACCGTGGTGACAATGGGTTATTCTATTGATTCACTTGATATATCTTTTGGTGATCAACTTGCGGGTTCCGCCCATGAACCTATGCATAGGGGTTGGCACACGTTTCCGTCTTGACTCTCCGGTAGAAACTTTGGGGCACTCTTTGAGGTTCTATGTGTTGGTTGAATAGATGAATCTGAGATTGTGTGATGCATATCATATAATCATACCCATGGATACTTGAGGTCACATTGGAGTATCTAGGTGACATTAGGGTTTTGGTTGATTTGTGTCTTAAGGTGTTATTCTAGTACGAACTCTAGGACTGTTTATGACACTTATAGGAATAGCCCAACGGACTGATTGGAAAGAATAACTTTGAGGTGGTTTCGTACCCTACCATAATCTCTTTGTTTGTTCTCCGCTATTAGTGACTTTGGAGTGGCTCTTTGTTGCATGTTGAGGGATAGTTATGTGATCCAATTATGTTATTATTGTTGAGACGACTTGTACTAGTGAAAGTATGAACCCTATGCATTGTTTCCTAGCATTGCAATACCGTTTGTGCTCACTTTTATCATTAGTTACCTTGCTGTTTTTATATTTTCATATTACAAAAACCTTTATCTATCATCCATATACCACTTGTATCACCATCTCTTCGCTGAACTAGTGCACCTATAGAATTTACCATTGTATTGGGTGTGTTGGGGACACAAGAGACCCTTTGTTATTTGGTTGCAGGGTTGCTTGAGAGAGACCATCTTCATCTTATGCCTCCTACGGATTGATAAATCTTAGGTCATCCACTTGAGGTAAATTTGCTACTATCCTACAAACCTCTGCACTTGGAGGCCCAACAACGTCTACAAGAAGAAGGTTGTGTAGTAGACATCAGCAAGCAAGCCAAAGAAGTCTGCTCGCAAGCAAAGTGCTTCACCCTCAATGCCCTCACGACCAAGTTCCTCAGCAATGCCCTCACAGCCAGACTCTTCAAAGCCCTCAAGGCCAACTCCTCATGCTGCTCCCTCTCCAAAGTCCTCAGCTGCTCCAACCAAATCCTCAGCACCTGCGCATCTCGCCATGTGCCAAAGGACAGCAGGCGTCTCTATTACCTCAGGAGCATCTGTTAGTTCCTCAGCACCACTGCATTCTTCAACTAGTCCCACTCTGTTGAAGACCAATGCAACTGCTGGACGAGGCTCTCGACCAAGTCTTCAAAAGAAGCATATCGCTTTTCAAGTGCCGTCCGATGAAGACGAAGCTGATGATGATGAACTTGCAGGAATCATCAGAGACAGGCAGGTCAAGGCCGCTAGAGCCAAGGGCACAAGTGTGCCTCTGCTTTTGGATCCAAAGTTGATCCTTGAGTACATTGATCTATGGCACAAGGACCCCAATACTTCTATGCCTGACTTCAAGTTGACTCCTAGCCAAAGTCATATGTTGACTCACTTCATACAAGAAGAAAAATGGAAGTTTGAGAAGGCCAGGCAGATGAAGAAAGCGCAATACAAAAAGGTGCGCTACCTGGAGAAAAACATTGTCTCTATGACAATTGAAGAACTTGTCACTATTCAATCTGAGATCAAGAAACTCAGTGATGAATTTGACACGTACCACGCTGATTGGCTTGGAGCCAAGGTACATTTTGTGAAACTCTCTGATCAATTCACTTCAAATGTTGCAGCCCCAACGCAACAGAAAATTCCTCAGGCTGAAGCATCTGCTCAGCCTACTAAAGAAAATGCCAGCACCGCTGATGACAATCAGGCTGCTGAAGAAAATGCTAATTCCAAGGCTGATGACTGCATTCCAGCCGCTGAAGAAATTGCCAGGGCAACCACTAGTGTTGTGCCTGAAGAAAGTGAAGATATCAGGGCAACTGCATCAGTTGCGCCTGAAAAAATTCAACCAAATTCCTCTGCTCCTCCTGCACCTACACCAACTCCAATCCTTCCATCTGCATCAGATGTGAAGAAGACCAAGGCTGCAGAGCGTGCAACTGTGAAGAAAAGGAAGGCATCAACTTTATCAGATTCTTCAGCCCCGAAGAAGATGAAGCCATTGACTAGCTCATTTGAAAACCCAATTGATATTGTTCCTATCTCAACCATGTCATCAAAGGACCTTGTTTCTTTTGATGAAGACTATGTGATTCCAATCCGATAAAGAGAATCCTTCTGCTGCTTCGTCAGAGCAGTTGGATGAAGAAATTGAAGTGGATGAAAACCCTTCAACCCCAATTATCGCATCGCCCATGCCTCAGTTCACTGCTGAAGAGGCCGGCGTTGAAGAAATGGATGAAGAAGTCGATGTGGACATTGGATGCACTACGCCAGTGCTGAATGATGACTTTTGGGAAAGTCAGCACCCAAATTCTCCCTTGTTCACTCCTCTACAACAAATTCCTTAGTCCCCGATAACTACTGAAGTCCAAATGGGATCGGAAAAACCTCATGCAACTCCGTCCATCCATGAAGAAATTCCAGCCACTAGTGCTGATGAAAATGTAAATGAAGAATTGAAGTCCCAGGCTGCAACTGAAGAAGTACCTGAAACTCCTCAGCCTGTGGAACCTGAGATCGATATCCCTGAGGTTGTGATGCAATTGACTGACACTCCTCACCCCAAGCCAAAGGATCCCTTCTTAAAGAAACAAAAATTCAAGGTTGATGACTTCTTTGGCGAGCATGTATTCTTCACTGACTACAACCCTTATGACTCTGCTCGTCTAAGGAGGAAGCGTTTCTGGACTGCAAGCCAGGCCAACTTCTATTCTTCACTGCTTTTCAACAAGGACAAAATCTTTTACCATGAGCATATTCCTCATGTGGACATGGAATCATTGCCTTGCTTCTCTCCTGTGCTCGGTGTGCTTCATGACACATGCCTCCTCAACTTTTGCTCTGACATTGTTGATTGGAATGAAGAGCTCATTCTTCAGTTCTATGCGACACTGCACATCACCGGTGATCCTGAAGACATCAACACCTTGGTCTTGGACTGGATGACCAATAGTACTCATTTTAAGGCACCGGCCTCTGAATTGCTTCACGCCATGCCCATCAGTCCACCCAGTGAAGGAGCTCGCTGCCTGCACCAAGAACTTGAACTCACTGCCCATTACATGCAAGTGTTAATGAAGCCTCTGAAGCCTGGTCAAGCCCCAAGGACCGAATTCCTCGTAAAGGACTTACTCTATGTGCCCAGAATAGTCTATCGCATTCTGACGAGGACAATGAGTCCCATCAAAGGCCACGACTCATCTGATGAGGAAATAGTTGGCATCATGAAGAATCTGCTATTCAACATCATTCATAGCATTCCTATCAACTATTATGATTTCTTCATGAGGACTCTGGCAAATGCTGCACTCTCTCCGTTTGAGTTGAAGCCTTATGCTCCTTGGAGTATGAGATTCCTCAGAACAAGGTCTTCACTCAACTACAAGGCTGATTTTCAGAATCACCTCAGCTATCTGCCCTCGATTGAAGTCCTCAAGCAGACTTATACCTTAGCTGATGAAAAGGGCAAGGCACCTCTCGTCATTGATGAAGGCATTCGTCCATTGGATGGTCAGTTTCACAAAGCTGCATCTTGCTCGACCAATGATGACTCTGCCACTAATGATTATGCTGCCAATGCACCCAAGTCTACTCCCCAAGCCACAGCTCCACGTGTGATGACTGACCGTGAGCTGCTTCTTAGTCTTCACCAGAAGGTGGATCGAAACCATAAATGGTTAAGCGTCAGTTTGGTTCTATTCTTCACAACATGACTGCTACACATAATGCAGTGAAGAAAAACCATTACTACATCCATGAAGTTTTCAGTCGCACCTGGGCTGTCTTATCACATTTGTATGGTGAAGAAGATTTGAAGAAAATGGGTCTCAAGGAAGATTTTGACTGGTCTGCACCTCCACCGAAGAAATTCAAGAAGGTCAAGGTTCCTTCTTTGGTGACCAGCTCATATTCTTCATCGCGCGATATCGACGAGTATGAAGACTTGGACGACACTGCGACAGGCCCTACAACGACAAACGACCCCAACAACGCTGGTGCTCCTCCATCAACTTGATATTCTTCAGGGCGTTAGTCCTTATTTTTTGATCCTTTTGGTCATTCGATGACAAAGGGGGGGAAATTTGAGTTAGTCTTCAAGTGGATCTACCTATATGGGCGCTTTTTTCTAAGTTGCAACTCTCGTTCTTTTGAAGACTTTGCTGGATTGAGTTGTAATCTTAAATTCTATGGTGGCCTAATACTTTTGCTGTGTTTTCCTGCATGCTTATTCCTCGTTAATATTAATGCACGCATGCTGAATTACATCAGTCACCATATTTCATCATGCATTTCAAATTCTTCATATTATATGTTAAATGCGTGTATGGATTACAAGATATAGGGGAAGATCTCCATGATTCTACTCTTCAAAGTGTGCATTGCTTCAAAAGCAAATTCCTCACTATGCACATCTTTAGGGGGGTTCTTCTATATCTTGCAATCAAATTCCTCAATTCCAGTATTTACACTTCATATATTTATCCCCGTTGAAAACTTAACTTATATTGTCATCAATCACCAAAAAGGGGGAGATTGTAAGTGCATCTAGTGCCCCTTAGTGATTTTGGTGTATTGAAGACTTATAGGTTAAGGGACTGATGCGTTTGTGAGTGTACACAGGTCTATAAGTCTATGAGGATTTTGATATTTACAGAGAAAGTCGACCCCTAACAATGAAGTTCTTTGATTGAAGACTTTGGATTTCTGAAGACTTTGAAAGTGAAGAAATTGGTGTAATCCTGAAGACTTGGTATTCATTCGAGGAACATGGAGCATGAAGACTTTTGTTTTTGTAGTTTCTTTTTCCCTTTCTTGAGTCATAGGAAACACCGTACTGTTAAAGGGGGTCGAGGAAATACTAAGGAAAAATTTCCATGTGATGCTCAACTCAAATCCTACACCTACCAATCCCTTCGAGTGAAGCCACTGGAAATCTCATACAGTTCAGTCATATTCTTCAATGACAGAGACGAAGTTCTTCTGGTCTCTGAGGAATTTGTTCTGACTGAGGAGTTAGGAATTCGCCAGTGCGGATTGCCTACACAGTGAGGAACATGATAGCCCTGAGGAATTTGATACTCAAAATTCCGACCGTTGTTGTGCTATGCGCCAGCTGTCCCAAAATATCTACCCACCTAACGGTCATATCATTGAAGGGCATTTATGTCTTATCATGTCGGACTGCTCCCTAGGCTATAAATAGCCGCCCCCTACAACCACTAGCTGGTTGGCTGCTCCGAGAGAAATTGACACTTGTCATTTGAGAGCATCCCATCCTCCGAGGTCTTTGAGTGAAAATCATCAAGTGAGGAAAACCCAAACCCAAACACCTACAAAACCAAAGTGATTGAGCATCACTGAAGAGATTGATCCTGCGTGGATCCGACACTTGTTATCTTTGAAGACTATGCATCTTCCAGACGGTTAGGCGTCATGGTCTAGAGCATACAAGAGGAAATTGTGGATCGCCGAGTGACCAAGTCTGTGAAGGTTTGGAAGTCACCTGAAGACTTACCACGAGTGATTGGGTGAGGTCTGTGTGACCTTAGCTCAAGGGGAATACGATGAGGACTGAGTGTTCTGGACTGCGTGTTCAGAACTGGGTGTCCGGGACTGTGTGTCCTCAGGTTTAAATACCTAGCCGCCCTAACCAGACATACAACTGTCACAGCAGTTGGAATTGGTCTACCAAATCATTGTCTTCACCAAGCTACCTGGTTCCATTTCCTCAAACCTTTCATTTCCTCATTTATTTGTTGAGTGCTTGTTCATATCTGTTTCAGGACTTTGACTGAAGACTTCCTCTATTTTCTCAATTCAATTTCTTCAGTCTGTTTGTCTTATCATGTGTTATCCTGTGTTTACGTTTTCTGTACTCTATGCTTGTTTCATTTCATCATGAAGATCATGCTCATGCACTGTTATGTTTACTTCTGAGTACTTATTCCGCTGCAAGTAGTTCTTCACTCAGGAATTTCTTCACCTACAAATTCCTCAGTGAAGAATTCATAAAAATCGCCTATTCACCCCTCCCCTCTAGTCGATATAACGCACTTTCAATATGTATATGGATAATATTGATGTTCCCTGTGTATAGTCAGATTCATATGTTTATAGACAAATTTGGGGTTTTATGTGTATGGTCTGATTCTTGTATGAAAGCATATTCACCCTCATGTAAATATGCAATTTCAATACGGAGTCATCCAAACATGATTTGGTATTGAAACATCACTAACATTTCATAAGCCAATTCAGTGACCAACCAAATGGATGAATTCGTATTCATGTCGATTTCAGTTTCCTTGTTGAATTGGTATTCCAACCAATTCAATACGGAGCCCTCCAATACAGACATCCAAACGCAGCGGAAGACTTTTCAAGCTGAGTTTTTAAGCACCTTTTGAAGAGTTAAAGAGAAAAAACAGAAAGTGTATCAGTGACTTTTTTTGAGAGAACGTTGTCGTGGTTCTGACTCTGACAGTGATGTAGGGGGGTATGTACGGAGAGGCTAGATCTTAGCTATGGAGGAGTTGTAAGCACACGAGGATTACGAGTTCAGGCCCTTCTCGGAGGAAGTAACAGCCCTACGTCTCGGTGCTCGGAGGCGGTCGACTGAATTATGTGTGTATGAATAACAGGGGTGCGAACCCTTGATACTGAGGAGGGGTGGCTTATATAGAGTTCGCCAGGCCCCTCCAGCCCTCAGTAATGCAGGGTTTAAAGTACATTAAGACTGGGGGTTACTGGTAACGCCCCTAATAAAGTGCTATGATGACCATAAAAGCTACTTAATGACGACCGTTTGCGTGCAGGGTGACTTTAGATCTCCTGGCAGTCGAGTGGTTGGATCTTGGTCGAGTGATTGCTTCGTGGTCGAGTGTCTTGAATCCGTAGAGTGGGATACCTCCAAGTCGATTGAAAGGTGACTTCTTCTAGGGATGTCCTTGGGTAGGGTGCTTAGGACAGGTCCATGCCCCTACCCTAGGTACATAGCTTCATCATTAGCCCCTGAATGGATCAAGGTTCGAGTGGGGAAGGAGTTGGGGATCTTTCCGACTGGTTCTTCATGTTATATGAACGTCTTGTTTTGGATCAATTGTCACGGATGACGTCGTCAACTTCTTTCAGTCGCCTTGATCCATTCTTGGCCTCTTGTCGAGTGAATTTCTTTACTTGTGAAGTTCCGAGTGACGGTGTGAAAGGGATCTTCTGTTTGACGAGTTGTTCTGCGGCCCGCGGATTTTGCGGGATTTGAATTTCGGGAAGCGCGCGGGACGGGGGCGGCCGCAGTAATCGGATGGGATAGGACGGAAGCTCCTCGATCCCCGCGCCACCTTTTTCGCCACGTACCGCGCGCGCGCCTGTTGCGGGATTTGACGGGATTGCCTGGGCCTACCAGTCAGCCACTCGGAAGCGACCTCTTATAAGCTGCCGGCTCGGGACCCCCGAACAGTGCGCCTTCACTTTTCCCCCTTCCTTCACAAGATCCTCCGCCACCTCCGCTCTCACCTTGGTGCCGTAGGTCTGTTCGAGCTTCGCCGGCGACGATGGTGAAGGAGAAGACGTCGGCTCTGGAGCGCGCGAAGAAGGCGGCGGTGCAGGGGAAGGGGAAGAAGTCCGCTCGGGGCGGATCTTCCTCGAGGACTGCTCTGCCCAAGGATTGGATCCAGGGCGACTGGATGCCGTCGGTGATTCGGCAGGATGATCTCGATGATCTGGTCGAGGGGGGATTCATTCCCCACGAATCTGCGCGTCTCCCGGGGAAAGAAGTCGAACCCCAGCCTCTTGATGGTGAGTGCGTCCTCCTCACCACCCATATCGATCGTGGATTCTCTCTGCCTCCTCATCCTTTTTTCCGGAGCTTCTTGAACTTCTTCGGAGCGCAGCTCCATCACTTTACTCCCAATTCTATTGTGTATCTTGCTGCTTTCGTTTCCTTGTGTGAAAACTTCTTGGGTTGCCGCCCCCATTGGGGACTCTTCAAGCACATCTTCACTTGCCGCTCTCAGTCGGTCAAGAAGGCCAAGTCGAGTGACGAACGGACGCAGGTGATCCAGCTGTGCGGGGGCCTGGCGATCCAGATGAGGGGAAAAAGTTCCTTTCCGTCTATCACTTTTCCCGAGTCAGTCCGTGGGTGGCAGTCGACTTGGTTTTACTGTAAAGACCAGGTGACCCCAGGACAGTCGACTGGGCTTCCCCCTTTTTCTCTGAATCGAGCACAAAAACCTGCCTCTCTGAAAGTGACGCCGGAGGAAAAGGCGCAAGTCAAGGTGCTGGTCGGTCGAGTGGTTCAGCTTGTCCGCGAGGGTGTGACTGGCATGGACTTGTTGGAAGTCTTCCTTCGGAGGCGCATCCAACCGCTTCAGGCTCGTGACCACCCGATGTGGCTGTACTCGGGTCTCGAAGACACCACTCGGATTCACCCAGAGGAGGTCACTGACGAGATGTTGGAAGGGTGGCTGTCGAGTATCACAGGGAACAAGGACAACCCCCGAGGAGCCAGGAGGATTCCTCCACTCGACCAAACATACGAAGTGGACAAGGTCTGACCTTGCGTTTCCGACTGTGATCTTGCTTTCTTTATTTGTTCTCTTTGGATCAGTCGATTGACTTTTGTCTTGTTTGTTGTCCTCTAGGCCATTACTGAGATGTACTCGACACCCAATGGAGCACAGGAGCAGGCCGAGGAAGGAGAGGCGAGCGGAGGCGAAAGTGGAGACGAGAGAGAAGAGTGGGAATCTGACGGCGAAGGAGAGGGGGATGACGACGACGACTCCAGTGAAGAGGAGGAGGAAGAAGTCGAACCTCCCCGCTCGGAACGGCGATCCAAGCTTACACACGACCCTGCGCGGGAACGTGGTAAGGCGACTGTCCCTGTTGGGCAGTCGTCGAAGCGCCCTCGGACCTCATCTCCAGCGCCGACAGAAAAAGCTCCCAAGCACCCACGCGCGACGCCGTCCAAGCCGCCCAAGGCTCTGCCCAAGATGAAGATGACTGTCCCCACCATTTCTGGGTAATAGTAGAATTTGTTTTCCTTTGTCGAACGTGACGAACTCTTGGTCGACTCATTGAATAAGCTGACTGACTTTCGAAATTTGCAGTGCTGCCACCTCGGAGATCTCCGCCAAGGACGATGATCAAGAGATGGAAGACGCTGTTACCTCCAACCCCGGTACGATTACTGATGCTCTGCTTTTAGTCGACTGACGATTTCTTATAATTCCGGTCGATTGGATTTTTCTTGTAGCTCCTCCTCATGTCATTGACCTCCCTGATGATGACGACGAAGTGCCGCTGAGGGCGCGAAGGAACAGGAGGGCGCCGACTGGCAAGTCCCCACAAAGCACTCGGGCGCCTGAGGCCGTAGTCCGGGAGGGTGGTGATACCACTCGGGCTTCTGTGACCTTCGCTGAACCTCTGACGAGTGTCCGGCCTTCGACGTCGACTGCAAATCCGCCTTCGCTTTTTGCCACACACCACGTCCCTGAGGACCAAGTGGGTGCCGCTAAAGAGGCTATACGCCAGGCGGGGATCATGATGGAGCAAGTGAAGGTGGTTCGGGAAGCCAGCCAAGCAGCTTATGACGCGAGTTCAGCTCTTCAGAGCAACGTCCAGGTCAGTCGATTCACCGCTTGTTCTGTTAGGATATGCTATCTGAAGAATCTCTTTTCCGAAGATCTTTATATCTGTACACCCACTGGGTGTGTCTATTAATCTTTTTGACGAGTGGGGGCACGCTAAGTGCACCCACTGGGTGTAGTCCCCGAGACTACGGTGGACTGCTGGCAGTCGACTGTAGTCTTTATATTGTGTTGCTTTAGTTGAACTTCTTCACTCGGTCTGGTCAGGCCATGTCGAATGGAACTGTACACGGTCGACTGCGGGCAGTCGATTTTTTTTGGTCGAACCAGTGGGGGCACGCTGAGTGCACCCACTGGGTGTAGTCCCCGAGACTACTGTCGAATGTTTTTGATTCGGCTGTAGTCTTAGAAACGCCATCATTGTCTCTTGGTTACTCGGAAGCAACTTATCTTGGATGTCTGTCGACTGATTTTTTGCAGAAATCCTGCGAACTTGTGGCTCGCTACACTGAGTTGGAGAACAAACAGATCCAGCTGAACCTTGACTTGAAGCTTGCTCAGGAGAACTTGCAGAAGGCGAGGGACGAAGCAAAAGGTATGGCTGGTGAGCTTTTGTCGACTGTCCTTTCTTTCTGGCCGTCCTCGATGTTGATCTCACTTGCTGTTTCGCAGACAAAATGGAGGAGGCTCTGAAGAAGAAGGATCAAGACCTTGCCGAAGCGCAGAAGGAGGCCCTGAACAAAACGAAGCTTGCTGAAGAAAAACTGGCTTCAGTCGGTACTCTTGAAAAGGAAAACTCCAGGCTGAAAACTGCTCTCGACGCGGCTAATCAAGAGGTCAGCCGTCTGAAGAATGGCAATATAGCTCTGAATGACAAGGCAAGTGAACTGGCGGGGAAGAGGAACGATCTGGAGGCTTATCTCGGTGGACTCGCCAAGAAGCTGTTCGTCATGCTCGAGGGTAATTACTCCGGCCCGACTGACTTGCAGTTACCAAACCTGCGTAGAGCCACTGACTTATCCTTGAATTGTGTTTACAGAATTCTGCCAGAACTTCGAAGAGGAGACCAGTCGAGTGGAGACAGACTTGGACCCCATCAATTCTCCAGTGAAGGACGAGGCTGCTATGAACGTGCTCCGACTGGAATCTCGTGTTGCCGGCGTTGTTGACTATCTTGCTCGGTTGAAGGTTGCGATGTCGCGGATCGACACGTCGCTCTGGCCTAGGACGACGCTTCAGAATGACCTCGAGTCCCTGATGACTCGACTGAATGAAGTCCCAGGTCGAGTGGCGGAATGGAAGAAATCTTCTGCTAGATGTGGCGCTGACGTCGCTCTGTCTCTGGTCCGCGTCCACTGCAAGGAGGCGCGAGAAGAAAAGTTGGCCGCCATCCAAGTTGCCAATACCAGGAAGCACAACTTTCAAGACTTCATGGAGACTTTCATTGCTGCTGCCACTCGCATTGCAGACGGGATCGACTTGGACGAGTTCGTCGCCCCTTCCAGTCCTCCGCCTGAGGAATAAAAACTTTTATGCTTCACTTTAAATTTGCCTCGGAATGCCGAGTGGATTTTGTAACCGTTAAACTCTGTCGAGCTGGAGGCTCGAGTACTTTGATCTGCGGTCTAGGACCTTTGGATCTTATCTGAACTTGATTTATCGTTGAATATCTTCATGAATTATCTGTCGAGTGGAACTTGTTCTTCAGTCGAAATAACTTTGTATTTGTGGTGCAACTCCGAAGGAGAAGGTAGCAGTCGATTTGCACCTCGTCGTCCTTGCGGATTGGGATGTGTTCCGTACTTAGGCGAGCACTGGGCTGCAGCTAAGCCTCCGAGTGGAAGGTCTGCTCTCCACTCGGTAGGATTTTAAAAACTTAGGCGAGTACTGGACTGCAGCTAAGCCCCCAAGTGGGAGGTCTGCTCTCCACTCGGTAGGATTTTTTTCAAACTTAGGCGAGTACTGGACTGCAGCTAAGCCCCCGAGTGGGAGGTCTGCTCTCCACTCGGTAGGATTTTTTCAAACTTAGGCGAGTACTGGACTGCAGCTAAGCCCCCGAGTGGGAGGTCTGCTCTCCACTCGGTAGGATTTTTTCAAACTTAGGCGAGTACTGGACTGCAGCTAAGCCCCCGAGTGGGAGGTCTGCTCTCCACTCGGTAGGATTTTTTCAAACTTAGGCGAGTACTGGACTGCAGCTAAGCCCCGAGTGGGAGGTCTGCTCTCCACTCGGTAGGATTTTTTCAAACTTAGGCGAGTACTGGACTGCAGCTAAGCCCCCGAGTGGGAGGTCTGCTCTCCACTCGGTAGGATTTTTTAAAACTTAGGCGAGTACTGGGCTGCAGCTAAGCCTCCGAGTGGGAGGTTTGCTCTCCACTCGGTAGGATTTTTAAACACTTAGGCGAGCACTGGGCTGCAGCTAAGCCTCCGAGTGGGGTCTGGCTCGCCACTCGGTAGGATTTTTAAACACTTAGGCGAGCACTGGGCTGCAGCTAAGCCTCCGAGTGGGAGTCTGGCTCGCCACTCGGTAGGATTTTTAAACACTTAGGCGAGCACCGGGCTGCAGCTAAGCCTTTGAGTGGGAGTCTGGCTCGCCACTCAGTAGGATTTTTAAACACTTAGGCGAGCACTGGACTGCCGCTAAGCCTCCGAGTGGGAGTCTGGCTCGCCACTCGGTAGGATTTTTAAACACTTAGGAGAGCACTGGGCTGCAGCTAAGCCTCCGAGTGGGAGTCTGGCTCACCACTCGGTAGGATTTTTAAACACTTAGGCGAGCACTGGGCTGCAGCTAAGCCTCCGAGTGGGAGTCTGGCTCACCACTCGGTAGGATTTTTTTACAAACTTAGGCGAAACGGATTCGCAGCTAAGCCACCCACTGGGGGATTTCACACGCAAACAAAGCGACAACAATTATAGGAAAATTTGTAACACTCTTGTCTTTGATAAATAGACTACAGAAGTTTTTCTTATTACATCTCATCCGAGTGAGAATTCAAGTGTAAAAGGGGCGGAGCAGTTCTGCATTCCAAGCTCGTGGCTCATCGATCTGGCGATCGACATTGTAAAGGTGATACGCTCCATTGTGGAGGACTCTGGTGACGATGAAGGGACCTTCCCAAGTAGGAGCGAGCTTGTGTGGTTTCTGTTGATCCACTCGGAGGACCAAATCTCCTTCTTGGAAGGCTCGACTCTTCACATTTCTGGCATGGAATCGACGCAAGTCTTGCTGATAAATGGTCGATCGGATCATAGCCATTTCTCTTTCTTCTTCCAGGAGGTCGACTGCGTCTTGCCGGGCTTGTTCTGCTTCATCTTCGGTATAAAGCTCGACTCGGGGTGCATTGTGAAGTAGATCACTCGGCAGGACTGCTTCCGCTCCGTAAACCAGAAAGAACGGAGTTCTTCCAGTCGACCGATTCGGGGTGGTCCTCAATCCCCACAGAACTGACGGAAGCTCGTCGACCCAAGCGCCTGCTGCGTGCTTGAGATCACGCATCAGCCGAGGCTTTAGTCCTTTGAGAATCAGACCATTTGCCCTTTCTGCTTGTCCATTCGACTGGGGGTGGGCGACCGATGCGTAGTCGACTCGTGTGCCTTGAGAGGCGCAAAAAGCTCTGAACTTGTCTGAATCAAAGTTTGACCCATTGTCGGTGATGATGCTATGCGGGACTCCATATCTGAATGTTAACTCTCTGACGAAACTGATAGCAGTGCAAGCATCAAGATTCTTGATAGGCTTAGCTTCAATCCATTTGGTAAACTTGTCGACTGCCACAAGCACATGTGTGAAACCGCTCCTGCCTGTTCTCAATGGGCCAACCATGTCCAGTCCCCAAACAGCGAAGGGCCAGACGAGTGGAATGGTCTTCAGGGCTGATGCAGGCTTGTGCGACATGTTGGAGTAGAACTGGCACCCTTCACACTTGTCGACTATCTCTTTTGCCATTTCATTCGCTCTTGGCCAGTAAAATCCCGCTCGGTATGCTTTAGCCACAATGGTCCGAGAGGACGCATGATGACCACAGGTCCCCGAGTGGATATCATCAAGGATTATCTGACCTTCTTCTGGTGTTATACACTTCTGACCGACTCCAGTCGCGCTTTCTCTATACAACTGTCCCTTTATGACTGTAAAGGCCTTGGATCGACGGACGATCTGTCGAGCCTCTTCTTCGTCCTCCGG
The DNA here is from genome assembly GCF_018294505.1 of Triticum aestivum. Lineage (NCBI taxonomy): Eukaryota > Viridiplantae > Streptophyta > Magnoliopsida > Poales > Poaceae > Triticum > Triticum aestivum. The sequence continues at coordinate 444,369,311 of NC_057794.1, forward strand.
GAGTTCCTTTCTCAGGATATACGCGATGTACGGTATCGTCCAGTCAGGGGTGATTGCCAAAACTTCCATGATTAGGTCGACCACTGCCGGAATTTCAACTTCAGTCGGATCTGTGGCACTCTTTGGCTGCGGGGCTTCATCTGTAAAAGGATCTTCTTGGACTGATGGCGAGTGGATGTGTTCCAAAAACACATTGCTGGGGATGGCTTCTCTCTTGGAGCCTATCTTTGCCAAATCATCAGCCGCTTGATTTTTCAGTCGGGGGATGTGATGAAGCTCTAACCCCTCGAATTTCTTCTCTAACTTTCTCACTGCATTGCAATAACCAGTCATAGCTGGACTTCTGACGTCCCACTCCTTCATCACCTGATTAACCACCAAATCTGAGTCGCCATAGACCATGAGGCGACGGACGCCGAGTGAAATGGCCATGCGCAACCCATACAAAAGTGCTTCATATTCTGCTTCGTTATTGGAGGAATCGAAGTGAATCTGGAGAACATATCTGAGCTTATCTCCTCGGGGGGAAACCAATACTACCCCAGCACCGGAACCATTCAGCATCTTAGATCCATCGAAGAACATGGTCCAGTGCTCCGAGTGAACTTGAGTCGGAAGTTGCTGTTCGATCCACTCGGCGACGAAATCTGCAATTGCTTGGGACTTGATAGCTTTCTTTGCCTCAAACTTGATATCTAGGGGAAGAAGTTCAATCGCCCATTTGGCCACTCGACCAGTTGCATCTCTGTTGTGCAAAATCTCTGATAGTGGAGCGTCGCTGACGACTGTAATGGAATGATCAGAGAAGTAATGTGCAACCTTCTTCGTGGTCATATAAATCCCATATACAAGCTTCTGGTAATGAGGATATCTTTGCTTTGAAGGAGTCAAAACTTCAGAAACATAATATACTGGGCGCTGAACTTTGAAGGCCTTTCCTTCTTCTTCCCGCTCGACCGTAAGTACTGTACTGACAACTTGTCCTGTGGCTGCAATGTAAATCAGCAAAGGCTCCTTGCTGATTGGGGCAGCAAGCACCGGCTGGGTGGAGAGCAGAGCTTTGAGCTCTGTAAACGCTGCATCAGCTTCTGGAGTCCACTCGAACTTGTCGGACTTCTTCATCAGTCGGTAAAGAGGCAATGCCTTTTCACCGAGGCGAGAGATGAATCGACTTAAAGCGGCCAAGCATCCTGTAAGCTTCTGGACGTCATGCACACGCACAGGACGTTTCATCCGGAGTATAGTACCAATTTTTTCAGGATTGGCGTCGATTCCCCGTTCGGAAACGAGAAAACCGAGTAACTTCCCACCTGGAACTCCGAATGTGCACTTTGACGGATTGAGCTTGATATCATACCTCCTGAGGTTGGCAAAGGTTTCAGCAAGGTCAGTCAGCAGGTCGGAACCCTTCCGTGACTTGACCACAATATCATCCATGTATGCCTCCACATTCCGACTGATTTGAGTGAGCAAACACTTCTGAATCATCCTCATGAACGTGGCTCCGGCATTCTTGAGGCCGAACGGCATGGTGACATAACAGAAGCACCCGAATGGAGTGATGAAAGCTGTTTTGATCTCGTCGGGCCCGTACAGACGGATCTGATGGTACCCGGAATAGGCGTCTAGAAAAGACAAACGCTCACATCCCGCAGTCGAGTCGACTATCTGGTCGATGCGGGGGAGAGGAAAATGATCTTTCGGGCAGGCCCGATTGATATGCTTGAAATCAATGCACATGCGAAGTGACTTGTCCTTCTTGGGGACCATGACAACATTGGCGAGCCACTCGGAGTGGTAAATTTCTCGGATGAACTCCGCTGCTAAGAGCCGAGCCACCTCCTCGCCAATGGCCTTCCTCTTCTGGACGGCGGACCGTCGAAGATGTTCTTTCACAGGTTTAAATTTTGGGTCGACTCATAGACGGTGCTCAGCCAGCCCCCTGGGAACTCCAGGCATGTCAGCAGGCTTCCATGCGAAGATGTCCCAGTTCTCATGGAGGAACTGGATGAGCGCTTCTTCCTATTTGGAGTCGACCGTCGTTGAGATGTGAGTCGGAGCAGCATTTGGATCGGTCGGGTGAATGTGAACTGCCTTCGTTTATCGGACGACTAAAAAGCTGATTCTGAAGCAGGCTTCTTAGCTCGTAGCAACTCACTCGAATCTGCAGTCTTCTGATACTCTTGCAGCTCGACCACTGCCATCTGAGCGTCAGCAATCTTTAAGCCTTTCTGAAAACACTCTTCTGCTTTCTTCCGATTGCCTGTAACAGTGATCACACCTTTGGGACCAGGCATCTTCAATTTGAGATACTCTTGCAGCTCGACCACTGCCATCTGAGCGTCAGCAATCTTTAAGCCTTTCTGAAAACACTCTTCTGCTTTCTTCCGATTGCCTGTAACAGTGATCACACCTTTGGGACCAGGCATCTTCAATTTGAGATACACATAACATGGTCGAGCCATGAAGCGTGCATAAGCTGGCCTGTCCAAAATAGCGTGATAAGCACTTTGGAAATCCACAACTTCGAATGTCAACTTTTCCTTGCGGTAATTCTTGAAATCACCGAAAACCACATCAAGAGCAATTTGGCCGAGTGACTCGGCTTTCTTCCCAGGAATGACTCCATGAAAACTCATGTTACTGGTACTGAGCCTGGACATCGGAATGCCCATCCCTTTCAATGTTTCTGCATACAGTATGTTCAAACCGCTGCCATCATCCATCAGGACTTTGGTCAGTCGAGTGCCTTCGACAACTGGGTCGACCACCAGAGCTTGCCTCCCAGGGGTGGCAATGTGCGTAGGGTGATCAGACTGGTCGAATGTGATGGCAGTCTGGGACCACTTCAGATAATTGGGTGTTGCCGGAGCAACCATATTTACCTCATGGTTAATAACCTTCAGTCGACTTTTGCTCTCAACATCAGCAAAAATCATCAGGGTGGAATTGACCTGGGGGTACCCATCGTCACTATCTTCCTTGTCCTCAACTTTGTCCGACTCCTTTTCCTTATCTTTCGACTGCTTGCCCTGAAACTGCTGGATCAGAACCCGACACTGTCGAGTGGTATGCTTTGGGTAAATGAGTTTACCCTCTTCATCTTTCTTGGTGTGGACGTGACACGGTAGATCCAAAACATCATTTCCATCTTGGTCTTTAACTTTCTTGGGGTTCCAAGGTCCTTTGGGTTTTCCCTTAAATTTTCCCTGGGTTACGGCCAGGGCCTCCCCAGGAGCGGCTGGCTCGGCTTTCCGCTTCTGTTTCCGACTGGAATTTCCTCCGGTTTCCTGGGCGACTGCTTTATGCTTGCCACTCCGGAGTCGATCCTCATCTTCACCATTAGCGTATTTGGTGGCAATCTCCATCATCCGATTCAGAGACATCTCTCCGGTTCGACCGAACTTCAGATTCAATTCTCTGTACTTAACGCCTTCTTTAAAGGCACAAACTGCTTGATGATCTGGTACATTTTCAACTGTGTGATGCAATGTGATCCACCTCTGGATGTAATCCCTCAGAGTTTCATTCGGTTTTTGCACGCAAGACCGCAATTCCGTAAGGCCTGCAGGTCGCTTGCATGTTCCTTCAAATGTGGTGACAAACACTCGGGAGAGATCCTCCCAAGTGTAAATGCTGCTGGGTGCTAACTGATTCAGCCACGCTCTGGCCGAGCCTTCTAACATGAGAGGCAGGTGCTTCATGGCTACCTCATCATTCCCGCCGCCAATCTGGACAGCCACTCGGTAATCTTCGAGCCAAGTATCGGGCTTGGACTCACCGGTGAACTTACTAACTCTAGTCGCCAATCTGAAGTTGGGAGGAATTACAGCGGCTCTGATGGCTCGACTGAAACACTCCAGCCCTGAAACATGTACTCTGCTACTGGTAGGCGCATATCTGTCGTGGCCTTCTCGGTGAGCTCTATTCCTGTCGACCAAACCTTGAACGAGAATGGATCTCGCATCAAAGCCTGGTTCCCTGGGGTCGACTGGAATTCTCCGCCCAACACTATGAGGACGTCTGTCAACCTGTTGTCGAGGCACATATGATCCACTCCTCGGGGGAGGGGTTGGCACTCGACGTCGATCATCACGATCGAATCGGTGATCATACTGCTCATTCCTTCTGTACTGATCATGCCGGTCTCCACGTCCCTCATGCCTCGGAGGCGATCTTGGGCTGTGAGCCGACTGGACTGTATCCGCTGCAACGGATCGACTGTGGATCCTGTTCCGCGACTGGGAAACAGCGGAATTCTGGTCTCCCGCTGCCCGGAGCAACGCTCTGATTTGCAACAAGCCTCTGCCAGCCTCTGACTGGGAGGGCTGAATCGACTCTGCTATACGGGCCGCAGCCGCCAAATTCTGAATCGGAGTATGATATACCTGCGGGGGCGGAAAGAGTTGACGTCGACTGGATTCTGGAGCCCGTTGACGCGTTCGCTCGTCGAGTATTCGCTGGAGATTCTCCAGTCGAGCGCGCTCGGCCAAGCTAGCCAAGCGCGCGTCCTCCAAGGCTCAGGCCTCGGGGGTTTCTCCAACGATAGGAGTGTGGAGTGCATCCATGTTCCAACGGCGAAGCTCCTCCCGCTGCAATGACGTGAGAGGCTCAGGGAGATACTCCTCGTGAGGACGCGACGGGTCGCCCCCATCCGTGCCTCCGTCAGCGCGGGGGAAACCGGAAGGACTGTGTGGCCCATCGATCACCAGAACCTCTGCAGCTGGGTCACTGCTGTCGCATTCGGATGCGGTCTCTGCGGAGCCAGTCGAACAGGCCGTAGAGGGATTCGCCGGGCTCGATTGCCGCGACTTGTGGGGTGGCCGACTGGCGGGCCACCGCATGCCTCACCCACCTCTGAAGTCTCGACCGACCGGAGCGCTTGCGCCGGCGAGAAACAGGGCGAGGAGATGCCACATGAGCCGACCGATACTGGGTCGACGACTGCCGCAGGAGGACACCACGGACGCATGCGCGAAAGTGCGTCGCCCCGCGGACGGGGAGCGCGTCGACGTCGAGTGGAGCCTCCTGAAGCCAAGCGGAGTCGTCGGCGATGAACATGAGCGCGCCGAGACAGATCTCGCGGCCCTCCACCAAAGCTCCGCCCGAAACCATGATCAAGGAGATCGAAAAAAATCGCAACTTCTCCAACTAGGCGCTAAGACTCCTAGCCCCACGGTGGGCGCCAACTGTCGTGGTTCTGACTCTGACAGTGATGTAGGGGGTATGTACGGAGAGGCTAGATCTTAGCTATGGAGGAGTTGTAAGCACACGAGGATTACGAGTTCAGGCCCTTCTCGGAGGAAGTAACAGCCCTACGTCTCGGTGCCCGGAGGCGGTCGACTGAATTATGTGTGTATGAATAACAGGGGTGCGAACCCTTGATACCGAGGAGGGGGGTGGCTTATATAGAGTTCGCCAGGCCCCTCCAGCCCTCAGTAATGCAGGGTTTAAAGTATATTAAGACTTGGGGTTACTGGTAACGCCCCTAATAAAGTGCTATGATGACCATAAAAGCTACTTAATGACCGACCGTTTGCGTGCAGGGTGACTTTAGATCTCCTAGCAGCCGAGTGGTTGGATCTTGGTCGAGTGATTGCTTCGTGGTCGAGTGTCTTGAATCCGTCGAGTGGGATACCTCCAAGTCGATTGAAAGGTGACTTCTTCTAGGGATGTCCTTGGGTAGGGTGCTTAGGACAGATCCATGCCCCTACCCTAGGTACATAGCTTCATCAAACATCGGCATTTATTGATTAAGCAAATAAGTTACAAAGAGTCTCCCAGATACAATCCGGAGCAGAATGAAAAATACATAGACTCAAAGAGTTCAAACTAGATCTAGCTAATATATGAGCTAAAACATTGTGATGCCGACGAACATGCTTGAAAGTCACAGACGAAAGAGCTCCAGTTGTCATCTTAATATCAGCAACAATTGATCCCACAAAGGAGCGGTCACGGGATGAAGAATTCAGCCTTTGCACTACAGAAAGGCAGTCCGAGTGAAAGATCACATCAGTGTAGTTCTCATCTCGAACCAACCTCGCCGCCCGTCGAAGAGCCCAAGCCTCCGCCACTTCAGGATCAGTAACACCATTCAGAAGTTCAGAAGCAGCAGCTATGCATTGACTGGAGTGGTCCAGAACCACCACACCAGCGCAAGATTTACCCAGCTCCCGTGAAACAGCAGCGTCCGAAGAAACCAACAGCGTACCTGGCGGCGGCGGAGACCACATAGAGCTGGAAGCAGAGGTAGGCTTGTACAGGTGCTGGAAGATCATTTCCAAGTAAGCACGCGCCCTTGCAGCCGTGCGTTGGGGATGAGGAGCTTCAGGTTCATTCCTAGCAGAGTTGCGTGCCTCCCATATATGCCAAAAGATGACAGTCATTATAGTAGCATCACGCTCGGATCCGCGCGAGAGAAAATCAAACAACCACTGCTTCGGCGACGCAAAGGAAGATCGAGACAGCTTGATCCCCATGGACCCTTTGAGAACATCCCAAACTGCTCGAGCGTGTACACAGAACAGCAGTGCATGTTCAACACTCTCCTGCCGGCCGCAGAAACAACAGTCGGTCCGCGTCGGAACCTGGCGTCGAAGCATTTGCTCACCCGAAGGCAAGCAGCTGTGAGCAAATCGCCACAGCACGATCTTCATTTTGTTTGGAGCCTTGACTTTCCACAACTCCTTATGTTCCGACCGAGAGAGTATTTTCTAGAGCGAGGATACCCGGTTTGGTTTACGTTTTCGAGAGCAAAGCTTATTGAAAACGAATACCGTATCTCGGAAATAGTTGTGTAAATCCGACGGTTTACGCCGGCCAGCTGCAATCCTGCTCCTCAGTTCACATCTGCCAAGCAAAACCTCCCCCGCCTGGCCCTGTCCCCGCCTCCTCCGGCGGAGCGAGCCACCGATGGCCGCCGTCAACCTCCGCCCATTCCACCCCCTCGCGCTCCCCGCGGCAAAAACCACCGCCAGTCCCAACCGCCTCCACCTGTCGGCGAAGGCAAGGGCGACGTGTAGAAGCGCCCGCCTCGCCTTGCTCGTGTGCTCCGCTTCCAGCCCCACCACGCCCGCAGCCCCCTCCTCCTCCTCGTCCTCAGGGGAAACCAGTGGCGCGGCGGCGGCCGTGGCCAGGTGGGCCGCGTGGATCCCACGCGCCGCGGTGGGCGGGGTCAGCCCGGAGAAGGTCCTCAGGCTCATCTCCGGCGCTGCGGCCACGCCCATCTGCCAGTTCGTCGACTCCCCCCGCACCTTCCTCCACTCCGTCGACCCCCGCGTCAAGCTGGTAACTAGCCTGCCTCGCATTTCGGATAAACTATCATCAGTACCTTACAGGTGCCGGTACAGACTAGAGAGGGTTCACGGCAGGTCCCTGTGAAAATGTCTCCACTGGGTTATAACTAGTGCATGTAGAATATGATGCATCACTCTTATTTCGGCAGAACCACTTGGATGAGCAATTGTGCACTCGTGGTTCTATAGTTGGTGATGCTGAATAACCCATGGTAATCAAGGTGGATGAGAGATTAGACATTAGAGGAGAGGGGAGGGTTTACTGAACCAAGGGATCAGAGAACAGCTTGACGGACATGCATACCTTGCTTTACCATTCACCTATTCTGGGTTTAATCAAGATTTTTCGTGAAGAGATGCTTAAATTTGTGGTATCCTTTTGTAGGCCTAATGTATCGTAACCAATTGACATAGGTCAAATGGAATCACTGGAATCAGATGGACTAGCTATGTGGTGTCTTACCTGGTTGACCAGTTGTTTTATGTATCTTAAGAGGGGAGGAGAATATGTCATCTCAGACAAAACACATGTTTTTTCATGTGCGGCGGGTCTATTTCTGTTAGATGGTGCTATCATCTTGGTAATTTTAAATGTTGTTATCACTTGGCAATTTTAGATGGTGTTATCGTCTTGGGAACATGAGACAGAATTTAAGTACTTCAATTTTAGTTTGAAAATCCACCAGATGGCCATGTACCTGTTGCTCTCCTGCTGCTTTTAACGATATACGTACTTATGTTTGCAGGTGTGGCTTTTGGCCCTTGTTGTCCTACCAGCCAGGTCGAATATCTATATGCGGTTTGGTTTGGTAGCATGCCTTGCTCTTCTTTCAATGTGGGTTCTGCCGAACCATGTTTGGAAGGTATCGTGTTCGATGTTAAGTTGATATGTACGTGCATCTTATCACTGAGAAGTGAGAACTGTGCATGCATGGCCAATTGTGTTTTTCAACCTTTAGTTGTGCCCAGTTACTTGGAATTTTTCATATGATGTTTGTATGTGGGGCATCCATAATTCTCCATGCTAGTCGAAGCTTATGATTTGTGGAAGTAAAGAGGGATTCAGTTGTTGTTTAGGGGTCAAATATACAGAATTAGCAAGGATTCCTAGTCTAGACTGAAACCTAGGGCTGTGAGTTTTCTACCGAACCAAGCCAGTCAACTCGGTTTGACAGGTACTCCCTCAAGAACGTCTTATATTAGTGTACAGAGGTAGTATCTGCTATTCGGTACGGTAACAGACTCCCTGGTTTTGGCATTCAATCTGATCAGTAACAACCACAGGATAAACCAACCGTGCTGAAAAAAAAAATCTCTGTTGCACTCACATGAGTATTTATCTCCTCACGCAAAATTGTTATTTCAGTACAACGCCTTGTCTGGAATATTGTATTTATTATTACTACACACTTTAGTACAGTACAATATAGAAGTATAGACGGTCATCTGTAATGATTTTATTTCTCTACTTTCCTGCTTGGCTAGAAGCTACACTGTATAATGTTCTGAATATAAAAAAGTTGGACGTGCTAAAATGGATATAACTAATGCGGTGAAAGGTAAACAAACACAAAATATATAGCCTGTCATTTGTGAGACTTGTTAATTTGTTATTGCACTCAAAAGGCACCATATATTCAGTGATTCACATAAACTTTGGTAAATTACAGAAACATTATGGGAATATTTTTGGTATTTACCGACACTGAACGCATTTTTGATAATATCTTAGCTGTCAATATATAAACTATAGCACAGAAACCGAACACGCACAGTGAAACTAATATTTTCCTACTTAATCTGAGTGCAAAGTGAAGCAAAAGAGAGTGCCACATCTTTACATTTATGTCCCCTGCAATTCTTGTCCCAGGAATAAAAAATACACAGAAAAGGACATTCAATAAACCATAGTCACCACACATTTGTAATAACCTTCTTAATGGCACTCTATATATGTAGAATGATCAACTCATTTGAATGGAATAATAAAACTTCAATATACAAATAGAGTAGAATAGAATTGCCACAACAACTTGCAGGCATAATCCTAGTATTGTTCTAAAGCTAATCTAATACTGTGATGTATGGTACTAGATCTTGGTAACCACCGTACTAAGGAGGGTCCACTGTCATGGCTGAAGGGGAGGGATAATATTCTTAGGAGAAATATGAGACCATAGACTTGGGACAACATATTAGATGCGAGACTTCGTTGTCCATCTCAACAAATTTGATAACATGGCTCCTCGCTTATATACAGGTGCTAGAACGTAAAAGATAAGATCTGCTTGAAAGGAAAGATGAAATATCATTCGTCCTAATACCCTTATTAATGCTGATGTCATATGCTCTGACTTTCTCCTGTTACTAGCTGGCTGGGGCCCCCATATGCACATGGCAAATTCAAAACAATACTCTCAACATAATTTTTCGATAAAGGGCGCTTTTATTAACTCAAATGTAGCATCGAGTGGATACAAAACATAAAGAGCGACACCTGGCCTCTGCATAGCTAAGATGCGCACAGCCATCAAACAAACAGTCTGACAAAAAATATAAAAACGACAAAGTGGCAACAGTAAAGCCATATGGAGCCGAAACTATGCCTATGTCGACGGAGAAGGTGGACCGATTCGGAGATTATGCTGCCACCCATGTTGGGTAAAAACCTCCCTGGCCACCCGCTCCAACCGCATACACACCACTTTGAACAGCGATTGGTACTCCGTTCGGTGCAGAGTAGACCACATACGAAGCCAGTGCGTACAACGGTAAGTAACCTGCATAGGAGAAGAGAGTTTGCCATTAAAAACACAATCATTTCTACATAGCCAAAGTGACCATAGTAAGGCAGACGCTCCCACCCGTATTAGCGTACTAAAAGTATTTGTGTAGTGAAATTACATTGAGTTTTTGTTGCTGATATAGGGCTTTAGGCTAGCTGATTTCCATGATCCATGTTTTCTTATGTAGTTATCCTTCTTATCCTAATTTACCCATGTTACTCATAGCATTTATTGTCTTGTATATTAAATATATTCTTCTTGAAATGCACTTGCTACCCGTAAATAAAACTATATTTACTCTGTAGGATCAACTTGGAAGGGTTACTCTTCTTTCAGGCATCATATTCATAATGTTGGGATTTGGTTCCGATGGCGCGCCTTCGCTAGTCCAGACAAGAACTCCTCCCCCATCTGTTCTGGGTGTGCCAAATATTCCTAGTTCCTTGAGTGGATATTCTTACACAATCATGAAACTAGGACCACTGCAGTTTACCAGGAAAGGCCTGTCAGTAGCGAGTACATCGGCATGCCTCTCCTTTGCGGTATGTCCTTCATTTCATCGAAAAGTATTTGCCAAAGGTTTTCTCTTACACAAAATCTTCATTATCTTGTGTTTTCTAATTTCTAATGCTTTTTGCACCCTCTAGCTGGTGGCATACATCAGACAAACACGTCCTGAGTGGAAAATGCACTTTTTTCAGTTTGAGATGCCAGTAGTGAAATATTTAGTTATTCATTTAGTTACTGTTTGTTTGGGTGCAGATATTCCAAAGTGCAAGTCTCTGCTTAACCACAACCACTCCTGAGCAGCTTGCTTCTGCTTTGTGGTGGTTTATGATTCCACTGAAGCTTATTGGTGCGCCAGTACCCGAGATAATACTTACACTGCTATTATCTTTGAGGTTCATTAATCTAGTATTTGATGAGGCAAGTATATGGCACTTTCTTTTAATTATACAGATACATTGCTATTTGAAACCGAACTTTGAAGTATAATGTTGCTCAAATATTCTACTAGGTTCGCAATTCTGCACTGGCAATTGTAACACGTCGGATTGATTGGAAAAAGCTGGCCACTATGGAAACTATAGATAGTAAGTACTTTCTATATCTCTAATCTGGCTGCCAGGGTTGAATCAATAGCTTCACATATTACGTGGGAAAAACTTGAATTAAACTTTCCTTTTTTACATCATTTGCAGTTTTTTTCAACTATGTCCAGCGAATTTTCAAAAATATATTTGATCACGCGGAGCAAATATCCAAGGTCAGTTCATTTTCTAATTTTCACCTTGGCTGACAAGTCACAATGAATGTATTGTGATCTTTGACTATTCTCAAAAAAGCTAAATTGGTGAACATGGCCGCGTGCTATTCACTGTGTTCATACATTGTTTTATGAACTAATCAGATCTTTCTATGAAACCATCTACCAGTTTTTGGTCACACACACTCCCTCCGTCCTGAATTACTTCATAGATTTGTCTGGATACGGATGTATCTAGACATGTTTTAGTGTTAGGTGCATCCGTATCTAGAAAAATCTAAGACACGCTTTTTGGGACGGAGGTAGTATTTACTAAGTATAAGTAGGAATTATTAGCATTAATACGAGGATATATCTTGAGTAGTTCTGCAACATGCACTAGCATTATTGTAAAACCAAATTCACCTGGTCTTCTAAATTGAACGCCAGGGTTTGAAAGGAATTAGAATTTGAACTGAAATTCCATGTGCATGTTGTTACCATATGGTGTTATGTGCAACCTGTTAAGGCCAAAGAGGAGCAACATTAGCCGTAAGCCCGGAATGTTGCTACTTTCATAGAGCCAGCTGAATATTACTTATCTATCAACTATTCTTTCATTGTTGCTATGGTCTTATGTAGTTTGGAAGGTTATCTTTAGTAGTTGGAAAGTTACACGGGATAGTTAGGTTGGCTGTGATCTTCCTTGATTGGCTATTCCAGGTCATGTCCTCCACAAGCGGTGCCTTCCTTCACCAGTAGTGCCACAAATCGTTGCTGTGCAACCTCCCCCTGAGGGATAATCTTACCCTGATGAACTTTTACCCCAGTTATGTAGTACTCCTATATGCACTTAATAACTGTTTGCTGAGACAGTAATACCAACCACTACGCTGTTAAATTTTGCCCTAGTTAACAGTGGGTTTTTTATGCGAAAATAGTCCTGGTCGTGTTGTCTTAGGATGGATGTCCGGAAGGAAAACTGAAACACACATGGACTTGTGGTTGTGTATTAGGAATGCATTTGGCCCAAACTGGAGTAGAAATCACACAAGCGAAACATGACCATCACAGGCTGTCTGGTATTTAGATGGCTTTTTGGCAGAATTTGATTGAGCAGTAACTGCTTAAAGAAACAAACTGAAAGGAACATTGAACACAGATGCATCCTTAATCAATAATGTAGTCTCATTGATATGGGTAGCTCATAAGAATGGTGAAACTCGATTACATCATGGGCAATATACTGCATTTCAGGCGCGTAACTTCGTCTAAATCATCATACTATGGAATCTACTTATATGGAACCCATATGTAACATGACATTACTTTGTAACATGACATATAGTACTTGATTACCTCTGATTCTTTCTGATTTGGGCAGGCAATGGTTGCTCGAGGATACCGCGGTGATCCTAGCAAGCACAAGATCTACTTCCTCGCGGAGTCTTCATTTGGCATCGTGGATGCATTGTCGTTGCTTTGTTTACTTGCTGTAATGGGCCTGGCTTCCTTTTCAGAAAGATTGGTTTGATGGTATCAGGTATTCAAGAGCTATTATTATATTTCATAATCGTGGTGGTTCATTCAAACTTACTAACATCTTGATGGTTTCAGGAGCTGTTCCAGATTGTCATGTGACCATCATACCCCACATGTTGCTCAAAATTGTGATTCACAGAGTCAATTTTGGGACATCACGGGAGCAGCACATTCGGCAAGTGGAAACAAAGCAGTGGCATGGACAGTGGCCAAGAACAAGTTTGTAATTTCTTTGTACAGCGTGACTCACGTGGACAAAAGAATAACATCCAAAAACCGTTTACACACACGTTGGGTTCTAAGCAGGTGAGCTATATGTGCTCTGTATGCAAAGGATGGCATCAGTGTTACTCCCTCCGTCCGAAAAAGCTTGTCCCTAGCTTTTTTGGATGGAGGGAGTACATTTGAAGTAGGTTACATATTGCATCAGCTGATTTCAGTTGTTTTCTGCGCAGGTGCTAGGTCAAATGACCACTAACCGTTTTAGGGGCACAACCTGCGTGTGATCATGGAAGGGTACAGCTGACGCTAGTGAAAGCGAATGGTGTTTATTAGTGCACCGTTGTCAAAGTGGAAGAACCTCAAATATCTGTGTATCAAATACTCTCATCGCACTTGAGAGCATTGACTTGTACTTCCATTTATTTTAGTTATGACTTTTAAAACAATTGCCACCAATTACTATCGTCAAATGTGAGACAAAGTGATGTAGGTGTGATGCATGGTTGGCACAATCTGGTCTGGAGGTTCAGACAACTAAACTTATCAACCACCACAGTTAAAAAGATCCTAGTTATGATATTACAGGTGCCAATTACTTTTTTTAACACTAGCAGGACCCTGACTTCCATTAGATAGGCATGACATCACATTTTACATCAGGACACAAATTACAGATCAGTCGCAACCTTCCTTGGGGACTCTTCCCAGATATATGATGATGCGGAAGTTGGAGAGCATGCTGAGTCTTGTTTGGATCATTTACAGCGCTCCACCAGGATCACTGATAACGCCCAGAAAGTCGTCTTTTATCGTGCCGATGCAAAACTGATACAAAAAAGAATCAAACTATAAGATAATGGTGCATCCAAGATTAAAAGGTGAGAGGATGGATACATATATGCAATTGTAGTTTCATGATGAAATTGTTTTCTTATTTTCGGTATCTGGTTATGGTCCAGGAAGACAGAAATCCAGGAAAATATTCAACATTTTTGTGAAACATCTTCTCATAGATTAGTGCACTATCAGTTTATGTGCCTCGGGTAGTTACAACATATGCCAGAGGAAAGAACATCAAATTTTACACCACAAAAAAGAGATCTTATTTGCATCTTAAATTCATAGTCATATGCTGGTTTTCTTGGACTGATTAAGTGAGTTATATCAAGATTGCTATTTGCGAACAAAACTACACATGCCTGTTCATGGTAGGTAATTAGAGACTACAAAGAATTGTATGCAATGATCTTAATGGTACTTCATATGGAATTAGATCATCAAGTCGAATATCAGTAACATATGGTAGTTACTCAGAGGCCCTGCCACAAAATTCTAAAGGACTTGAGCACTTCCAATTCAGAAACTTCCATAAAATAAAGGGTAACCAACTTACAATTTCTGTTGCGTCAACACGAGTGCCTATAATCTTCAGACGAACCTCACTTTCCTTTTGAATTTTCACCTGAACCAGACAAACAAGCAACTCCCACTTAACACAAAGAAAATACCATTGCAAATCATTTTCAACAGAACAATTCCTTTTAATTTCATAACGATACCCATTCATATTCTTATTTGAGAGAATATTTATATAGACATATCCACGTTTGCAGGAAGCATACGGATCCCACCATTATATGCAGGAAAAAAAATACAAGCACACAATTTCATTTCTAAGATGCCACAATGAGAGTAAACCAACAAGTGGATACTTCATGACCTACCAGTAGCCAGTAGTCTTTATATTATCTTCACATTTATTTACCATAACATAAAAGGGAGTTGGTGATGGTGGTTGGAGGCAGCAGTGGCTCGTTGCTCACCTCACTCACACAAAATAAAATTTGCCTACCTGTAAACCTTCTTATCCCATATTTTTTCTTGTGTACTTTGTCTCTTTTCTTTATTCTCTCAACAAACTGAGCAACCTTTTGTGCAACTCCTAACAAACTAAACAAAAAATTCCTTTATTTTCAGTAAACTAATAAGATATCATAGTTATTAATTGTGACATGTGGTATCTCATGATTTAATTTCTCAATAAATTGTGACATGTGGTATCTCGTTGATTTAATTTCTCAACGAGCCAAACAACCTCTTATGAAACTCTAAACAAAATTTCCTTCCTTTAAGAAAGGAAAAGCAGTGTAAATTTGATACATTTACAAAAAATATAAAGGTCAAAAGAGATTAGTCCAAGTAACGTGTTTTAAGCCTAAGTTGTATTGGTAAAGCTATATATTTTTACATGACATGAAGCCGTATTGGTGAAGTCCGCAGTAACAAGCGGGGGTAGTTACCAAAGATAAAAAGAACAGTAAGAACCACTTATATGCAGAAAGAAGCATACCGATCCATCCGAAGTAGTGTAGTTTGGCACATCACCAGATTGGAACTCCATATCGTCAGGAATCAACTGCATACAGAAACAGAACAACACACAAGCACACTTAATTTTTAAGTGAACCGACACAATTCGAGTCCACGGCACAACCAAATCAGATGTAAGAGCTTGCACTGAACCATTAACCACACAGAAATTCTAAATTTTATCGATTTATTCCACCGATTTGGCAAAGCAGCTCCAATTGATGGCAAGTCACTCACATGGTTTGACACAAAGATCTGCACAGGCCCAGCCTCAGCGAAGAACCCCATCTGCAGAACCAACAAGATAAACAATCCAGTCAGTAAACCGGGCACGCAGGCACTGAGCACATGACGCACTTGCGAAGAAGGCGAGTGAAAATCCACCTTGTTGACCATGGTGACGACGGCCTCGAGGATCTCGCCCTTGAAGGGGCGGAAGACGACGCACTGGTACTTGACGGGGAACGTGACGAAGCCCGTGCCCTCCCGGATGAGCCCCTTGCCGATGTCCTCCACCCCCGTGATCGCCACCACGAAGCCGTGCCGCCCGCTGCGAGGAAGCCAGCCCTAGGGTTGAGCGAACCGCGGGGGGAGCGGGCGGGCGGGCGAGCGAGAACGACGGAACCCTACCTGCAGGTGCCCTCGACGTCCTTCATGAGCTTGGCGACGAGCTTGTCGCGGAGGTGCGGGCCGAAGTGCCGCGGGTGCAGCTGCATGTTCCGCTCCAGCACGATGTGGAAGAACATCTCGGCCTCTCCTCCTCCTCCTCGTCGGCCGGCGGCGGCGGCGGCGGCGAGACAGTCCTTTCGCCGAGTCGGGAACGCTGGCTAATCGATGGATGCCTCGCCCCGTGAGCTGCGGGGGAGTAATAGCCCTGAGGCGCGACGCTTTGGGCCGTCGATCTGACCTCCAGCGCGTCTCAGCCGTCCAATGGGACAGCGTCAGCGTAAGACACTCACCCCTACTAGTGCTCCTCGGTTTGGTCTCTGATCCTTTTTCTCTGCTCTCGCCGCTGGAACCTGACGGAAAAACCCTACCTCGCCGTCGCCCCATCGTCGAACTTCCCGATGGCGTCGAGGTGCGCGGCGAGGCTTCCGCACCCGCCGTGCGCGGCGCCGCAGCACGGTTGGGCGAGCTCGCGGGTCTCGGCACGCCCGGCGCAATCCGGCGCGTCAAGTATGTTTTCCCCCCTTTGAATATCTCTGTTGCTTGCTTCAGATGCAATGTTGCGGTGTCTGGCCGGGAATATGAGATTGGCCGTGCGTTTTGGCAGGAGGGCGTGCCGTCGCGTGCGCCGTCAGCTTCAGGCCATGTATCGACATTCACAAGGTCAGTAGGAATGGCCCTTGCTCCGTTGTTGTATCAGTGTGTGACTAAGGTGCTCTGCACTTTGCTATATGATTGCAAATTGATGCTCAAATTTTCGAGGGAACGCTAACCGTTTCACTGTGATGTCATTCACAAACTGACTAATAGTGTAAAATAAGGGAACCACGTTCAGTGATTCATTTATCTGTACAGCTAGACCATCTCTGTGCAGTCATCAAAGTTTAGGCACTGCTGGCATTAACATCATCGTTTATCTGATAGGTTTGTTTTTGCAAATTCCTAGGGGAAAGTTAAACAGATTGTTGGCTCTACTCTCCGGGATGCATCGGATGATGGCACTGCACTGGTGACGAACTTTGAATCAGACAAGTCTCCAGCAGAATTTGCAAATATTTATAAAGAAGATGGACTTGTTGGTGGACATGTAATAATGCTTGGCGGAGACCCTGCAAGCCGTTCTGCTGCCCTGGAAGCACTGCATGCATATCCTGGTGAGAATGCGTTATCTAGTTATTACTTATTACTAGAACTAGTATTGTTCATTTGGTTTGCTTTCTGTATTTGTTTATTGTTCACTGTCTTTTCTGATGTTTCTGAAATAAACCACATTTTTGTTTGTATTCTGTTACCTTTTGTGAGATCTGGATGTTAACTCTTTATCGTTGCTTATGTTGTGTACATGGATAGTATTTAAAAAACTTGTTGAAAGTAAGCATGTTGTACAACTTAATATGGCACACACATCTCAAGCAGTGAAGAGATTTTTTTCATGTTGGGTTTATGATACTCGCCAGCGTCATGGATTTAAAGGTTGACAGGTTATTAACTTCAGTTCAACTTCTTATCTGGTCAAAACCTTCTTTGAGATTTCATACCAAAATTTGGCCTTATTGCAAGAACCCCATAGAATGCCTGTTTACAATTTTTGTTAAGGCTACTATTGCTATCGTAGATTGCTATCAACTTTTAACTTGGGAGAGCCTGTATATCTGCCAGTGGTGCTCATGGAGCATTTTTTTCTGTTGCAAGCCACGATATACCATCAATTTGACATATTATCATAAACATGTATTATCATAATACTAGGTGGTTTGCAAGTTGGAGGTGGAATAAATTTGGAGAATGCAATGTCATACCTTAATGAAGGAGCAAGTCACGTGATTGTAACTTCTGTACGTGTTCATGATCTAATTTGTGTAAATAATACCATTATCTTTTTTTTTCTCATCTCATGAAACCTTTAGACCTCTGTTTGTTAAATGTATTTATGTGTATCAGCTTATGGAGTAAGATTAGGACCTGGCCCACATCATGTTTCTGCTTCCTATTCATATCTTGTTTGTACATAACTACATATGTTGATATGTTAAAATTAAAATTTTCTTCTATGTCAATATTGTTGTTTTCTCAAAACCTGAAATGATGCCAGAGCAAGGTTACCTATAAATCCCATCGATAATCACATATCCACAAGGCCACTGTTTCCAATGGTTTTCTCCACCTTGTGAGTGTTGCCATTGTCACATTTCTCCACCTTCATGTTGCTTGTTTTCCTCGATGTCAAAGACTCCCTAAGAGCCTCAAGGGCTAGTATTTGTTATAACACATTCTTTGGAGTTAGACATTATTATCGGATCCAAAAAAATTTGGAATCATCTACCGCCTGCTGCCCAGGCCCTTGTAAAACTTCCCGTCTGTTTGAGTTGCTAATCAGTTTTTGTAGACGACTAATCAGTTGAATATCTGCAACTTATGTATCTGAGACTTTTATGCAGTATGTGTTTAGTGATGGCAAAATGAACATTGAAAGGCTAACGCAACTTGTCGAGCTTGTTGGGAAACAAAGGCTTATTTTGGACCTGAGTTGTCGGAAAAAGGTACGGAATTCATCTTGTATCCGAACTTGGAAGCATGTTAATTCACTGAACATTAGTGCCAATTTGCAATATATTTTTGGTACTGTGACCCACCTTTTGAATTTCATGGGCAACTTAAAGGAAATGTTCAAACTGGTTTCGTCCCTTGTCATCCAAACATAGTGCATTGCCTTACCTGAATGAAATAATACAGTGAACTCTTGATGATCTGTCCCACTGCATAAATAGTAAGCTTCAAAATGCAACATAATCATTTCCCTGTTGGCCACTGTTATCTTACTGACAGCTCTTTCTGTCTTCTGTTTTTCTTACCAAAATCTTTCTGGTTAGGATGGCAGATATGCCATTGTGACTGACAGATGGCAGAAGTTCAGTGATGTCTTTGTGGATGGGCCAACATTAGAACGTCTTGCTGCATATGCAGATGAGTTTTTGGTTCATGGAGTTGATGTGGAGGGCAAAAGGTGAACCATATTTGTTTTTCTGTTTACTTAATCGGCCTTTTGTTGATATGTGGTAGTGTAGTCACCCTTGATGGGATTCAATTGTCTCATTTTTTAAGCTTCCCGTAAGTGTATGCTTTTTGGGTTATGATGGTGTGCTTGCATAGTTCTTCTGGAGTTTCAGAGTTAATTTAATCTGCAGAGATCTTTATGTGCATGCATGTTAGTGTGCATGTGTTCACGCTTCATGCGTAAATTTGAAGACACATTGAACGAATGAAGTTAAGGTTTGCGTGGTTTATGCACTAAGTGATTCATCTATGGAGTTGGTCTTAGAGAAATATTCAGCAAAACCTGCCAAACTAAATTGTTGTACATGGGCCATCTCATCCCATTGAGCATCATCCCAGAACCAAACACACTGAAATGCTACTGTTTGCAGTGTTCTATGTGTATTTAGTTACAGTTCCCTCTTTCTGTAAGTGTATGAGTTACTGGTGACTCGTCACCGGTGCACTTTCTATTCGTTCAAAATATTTAATCTCACAAAAACCAGACATCAGCTGAAATATCCTGTTGATCGTCCTGTTACGGCAGTGTACAAAAGTTCTTTGAGCACATTTCCGTAGTCTAATTTAAGCTATTATATGGATTGCAGGTTAGGAATTGACGAGGAACTTGTGGAACTATTGGGAAGCCATTCACCTGTATGTGAACAATTCTATACTTGATGCATTAGTTTATATTTGATTTTTGTGTTTCTTTCTGTGATTTTTCCATCTTTGTTCTTGAATGCTTTTATCCTTTGTTTTCGCATTGTGACTGCCTTGTGTAGTTATTATATAATTAACAATTAACAAATCAGTCACTTGAAAGGAAATTGAATCAAACACTTTTATACTAGCTAGTTGCTCAACCATTTTTCTATGTTTGATCTTATTGAACTTGAATGCATTTAGGAATGGTATTCAATTAATCATGCTCTACACCAGATGTTCAACTTTATGTTGTAGTCACTAAATGTAAATGTTCATGTATATTCAACGTGTGCTTCTATTTTATCTTCGCTTCTGTAGATCCCGACAACATATGCTGGGGGTGTGTCAACGATGGACGACCTGGAGAGGATCAAGAAAGCAGGGAAAGGTCGAGTCGATGTCACTGTCGGGAGTGCCCTAGACATATTCGGGGGAGATTTGCCCTACGATACTGTTGTCCGTTGGCACAAGGAGCAAAACCTGGTTAGCCAACGGTGAAGAAATCAGATGATCTTTTTATAGAGCAAATGATCGAAGTTCAGCTCATGTGTGATCCCCACCTGACCGTGGTCAGGTCAGGTTATAGAGCTTTATTGTTTGCTGGACATTGTAGTGTGAACCGCGTAGTGTGAATGTGTCTTGTGTGACATGTCAAAGCTGAAGCGGAGGTGTCAACTCAGTGTCGTAGAGGACCACCCGGTATTCAGATACTGTTCTTCACATTCTGTTTGTATTGTAGTACTGGTAATGGTGAATAAACAGGGGTTGAACTGCAGAAGTGTTACCAAGCCACTTGCAGCATCTGGTCAAAGCTGCCTGAAACTATCAAACTGCCTGTTGTATCGAAGTTATTTAGCTCAACCAACCAGTGGCGCTATTGTCAAAGAGAGGCTGCAGGGGAGCCCAGGATTCCCGGCGCAACAAACGGCAGGTGATGGTGATGGTGATCCAGGAGAGGTGGCAGGAAGGAGACAAAAGGGTAGGAAACTGGAGGTTTCAGTCAAATGAAATTGGAAGCTGGGGAAGGCACCGAATCGCACAACTCATCCTCTATAGTTGAGTAGCTTACCATCCTTCGTACTCTAAAAAATGACACAACGTTTGAAAATAAGCTCAATGACATTTGATCGAACACCTGCTCGGCGTGGTGTCCGCCATGAAGGTTGTAGACAGGGGGGCGGAGTGTAACGGCTCCAGGATGGACAGCTTCGTCATAAAGGCGAGCAGGCGGGCGTGTCGGTGCTAATTGCGGACGTTCATCAATGCCTCTATGGTGGCCAAAGACGTACAACACTGGCGGCGGAGGTGAAGAGTGCGGATGCAAAGCAAGGGGGAAAGGTGGTTGGATGGATCGGGGGTGTCGGAGTCGTACGTGTCTATTGTCCAGACTCCCGCGAACACCCTCCCTCCCCCCCCCCCCCCCCCCCCCCGTCTTCAATTCGCGGGAGAAATCGCGTCCAGACCGATACAGGACCGCGTTGGATGGCTTCTGCGGTCTGAACGGATGTTGATGGTTTGAGAGTCGGCGTGAAGATGCCTTAATTAAATAATGTTTGTTTTCTGTAACCTTTTATCAATATATCGATATAAAATCATAGGGAGTTTGTAAATATAAGAACAGGGGGAGCATATATTTATAAAATGAAGGGGGAAAACTGCACATTCCCCGTCACCTCGCTCTGTGTCGTTTCAGCATGGTCCGCCATCCTTCTTCAGCTACCATTTATAAAATGATCCGCCATCCTTCTTCAGCTACCACGGCGAAAAAATACGCTGCGAGTCCAAAATTCATCTATCCGCTTTCGTGGTGTATCACAGGACAGAGGGACGGTCATTTATGTGTACACACTGTTGGATGAAGTTGAGCGGGTGGGGTATGTGTGAAACAACATGATCCGTTGATGAAAAACTTATTAGACATCCGATTAATCTAGTCGAATTTGAGACATGACTGTACTAAACTTAATTTGCATGTTATGTATAGATGATTTGTGTTATTTTCTATCCGAACTTTGATGAATATCAGCCTGTTTGCATGAATTTTGTCCGGTTAATTAAAATGCGGATTGAAATATATATGGCTATGTTTGGATGACGGTCTCCCGCATTTGTGTTCGCCGACTAATCATCTGTCCGTGAACGAATGCGAAAGAAAATTTACGGTTGCAGTTGGAGATGTTCTTTAGTGTGTGCACACTGGTAATGTGCGTGGATCTTATATAATTGTACGATTCTCGGTGTGGGATGAGAACCATGAAATTTCAGTAGCAAAACCGAAGAATGATGCAGAATGGTAGTTAAGAGACTCAATACACCTTAACCAATGCTATTAGATTCATCATGAAATGCATTTTCATATGCCATACATTGGGTATATTAAAAGTTTAATTTTTTTCCCTGTACACTACAATAATTGACTTCGACCTGATTTTTTGTATGCGCTATAATTTGGCGAGGAGGGTATTAAGCATGAAGATGCAGTGAACCATCGTAAAAATACCAAGAGTGTAACAAGTCTTCAAGGGGTACATAGATAATGAAACTGAATTACTCCCTCCGTTTCGTAATATATAAGAGCATTTTTCACATTACACAGGTACTGAATTAAGACTAATTCTGTTACGGCATCTCCCGTTGCCATGTCGTCGTGGTAACATCGCAGCAACGCATGAAGAATGTCTGACGATGCTGCCATGTGCGGGAGGCGCGCTAGACGACATCAGCATAAAAGCACGACAAGACAATCAGTAACGAAAAAGCAAATCGCCCGCGCAGCACGCCACCATACCACACCACCACTGCCGGCCGCTTTATACCGTTGCCTTGCATTAGGGGTTAAATTTCGTGTTATGACCTTTTTCTGAAACCTATTCAAGATTCAACTCTAATTTGAAAAAAATTCAAGATCTGATTCTTATGCTATTATCAAGGACCATGACGATAGGGTATAACAGCCTACCGTCAAGGTTCCTGGCGGTAGGGTTGCATGCCTTATCGCCAAAAACCTTTCAAGTATTGAACACAGTATGTGCTCGTGCCTACCGTCAATTGTGCAGACTACCGCCAACCCGGGTGACGGTAGCAATGTTTTCTACCGCCAAAGTCCCTGGCGGTAACCTGTTAGACCCTACCGTCATGGACTCTAGCGGTAGCAAAAAGGTCAGATCTCGAAAAGATTTCAAACTAGGGTCAAATCTCGAATAGGTTTCAGAAAAGGGTCAAAACACGAAAATTTGCCGCGTTAGGGATGGCAATTTTGCCCATGGGTATGGATACCCGCGGGTATCCTACCCGAAAACAATGGGTATGAGCAAGACTTGAAGAGATTTTTTACCCACGGGTAATGGGTACTCATACCCGCAAAATATATGGGTAGGGCATGGGTAAGAAATTATGCCCATAGGTAACCCAATGGATACCCAGAAAAAATTAATAAATGAAAATAACTCCTATAACATATGGGGTTAGCATCCAACTCATATGGTCCAACCCTAAATCTCATATTCCTTAAACAAGTCATAGCTCATAGGCTCATAATCACCTGCTCGCCACTCCTCATACGTCCTATGTGACTCCTCAAAAAGATGAAATATCGACTCTTCGCTACCAGACTCTTGTCGAACACTAGATCCAGTGATCCCCAATTCCCACCACCGCCTTCCACAACGTCGGCCTTCCACCAACCGCTGCTCATACTCCTCTGATGCTTCCAAGAGGCCATCCACTGGAGGAGACCACATACGTGCTATACTACTATACCATGGTCACTCGAATTTTAAACTTATTTATCTACCTCTTAAGAATTTGAATGCTATATATTGTATCCAATGGATACCCATTGGGTATAGGATACCCGATGGGTATGGGTATGGGTGTCAGTTTATACCCATGGGTATTGAAGCGGGTGGGTATAAAAAGTTTCTATGGGTATGGGTTTGGGTAGAAGGAGGTTGTACCCGCCCATACCCTACCCATTGTAGCGACCAGACTTCAAATAGTCTGATCTCTGTGCTCCGGTGTCATCCCTGGATCAGTAATGCTGACACCACACAGTACTCGGAGGATTTATAACAGAGTAGCAATCACACACTTATTACATCGAGTGTCTCAATAGAAAACTTATTACAATTAATATGGCTTATGGCCATCTAATAACGATAACAGCGGAAGGCTTGGAAGATAAGTGAGTCTATCAACTCCAACGGCATCACTGAGTATAGAACCACGACCTAAAAACTCCTAAATCGTCGTCTGAAAAGTCTGCAACATTAACATTGCGGCCCGAAACGGGTCAGCACATGGAATATGCTGGCAATGTAACACATAGAGGGTAATGGAATGAAACAGTTATACTATATGCATATTTGACTGGTGGAAAACTCTATGGTTACGGTTTTGCGTAAAGCCAATTTTTCCCTACTTCAAAGGAATAAATTTAATTACTATCATGGTAGTTGTTAAACATTGAGAATGGTTGACAGTATCCTCAATCCCAATTAAGCATCATCATTAAACAAAACCCAACAAAATTAATTTAGAGTAACATGTTGAGATTCACATGATAATCCAAGTACTAGATACTCAAGATGTCCATAACCGGGGACACGGCTAATCATGATTAGTTTATTACACTCTGCAGAGGTTTGTGCACTTTTCCCCACAAGACTCGATCGCCTCCGTTTGGTTTCTCGCACTACAAGGTGTTTGAGAAGATGGATGACCGAGACATGGTCTTTCAGAAGCGCTAGCACCTTACGATCGGGTAGACCGTACCACCTACATCCCCTACATCTGCTAGTCTACCACTGTAAGAGTTCGCACGACTTAGTCAACTATGCTAGAGCCCATAATAGCTTATGGCTGCACACGGAAATTTCTAGTATGAATAGTCTCATGATCCCTTTGAGCCTGGGTGGCGGTCCGAAAGAAAACATGCAAGTCCTGGAATACCCAGGTGCCTCAATCCACCCAGATGTGTGTTTAAGTTGCCAACCATTAATTAACAAACTCACATCTGTCATGGAAATCACTCACCCAATCCATGTCTACTAGCATAGCATGGCATAATAAGCAAACGCGGAAGTAACTCCCAAAGATTTGATAATAAACAGGTAATAGGTACTACCTCAACTACTTCCCATCCCACAATTTAATTAGAATCCTAATCATGCAATGTGTGAGGATTTGATCTAATGCAATAAAACTGGGTAGTAGAAAAGGTATGATCAAAGTGTTACTTGCCTTGCTGATGATCCGCGAAACCTAGAGATTCGAAGTAACAAGCGGCGCACTCCGGGTACTCTATCGCAAACAAACAAATAAGCATACAATAAATACTCATCTAATGCACGGGTAAAACTCAAATAAGAGATCTAATCAGAAGGTTCAACTTAAGAACTCCGGTTGGCAAAAAGAATCAAATCGAATGAAACAACGAAAGTCAAACGGCGAAAGAAAACAACTTCATTCTACAAATCTGGATCTAGAGCAATTTTTACAGTAGCAAAACCTTGTTTAAGTTGGTTAAACGGATAGAGGGTTTTGAGACGAAACTCCAGGCGCTTGAATCGCCTGATTCCGATAAACGAGCGAAAAGATATACTAAAACGAAAATCGGATCAGGAATCGCGATCAGAAAAATCGCGGATTTAATCCGAGAAAAAGAAAAAAACGACGAACGTTCGCTAGAACGAACGAACGGATGAACGCTCGCTATTTAAATAAACCGGAAAAACTGATCTATTTAAAAAAAACGGATCTAAAAAACTGACGGAAAAACCGAATGGTTTTTTCGAAGAAAAAAACGGCGCGGAAATCGAGGCAGCGGCGGACCTCGGGCGGCGTGCGGCGGCGTCCGGCGGCGCGGCGGCGGCGGCGGCGGGGGCTGGGGCGGCTTGGGGCTGGCTAGGGTTTCGGCTGGGCCTCCCCTGGCTATATATAGCCTAACGGGCCGGGAGTCCTAGTCGGACACGGCCCTAGGTTGGTGCGCGTTTTTTTACGCGCAGAAGAAAAATAAAAAGAAATACTAAACAGACTCCAAAAATTCCGAAATAAATTTTCACGGGCTTCTAAAATCAAGCCTCACAAGGTGAACATTTATTTGGGGCCTAAATGCAATTTTGAAAAACGCATATTTTTCCTAAATTCAAATAAAACACCGAAAAACTCCGAAATAAAATCTTATTTGATTTTATTATTAAATCCTCAATATTTCTTTATGTTGGGAAAGTCATTTTATTCCCTCTCTCATATTTTTGTAATATAAATAATTGATGATAAAATAATTAAAATCAAATGATCCTATTCTCAAAATTTGAGAAAACTCAAATATGAAAATAACGAAATCCCCAACTCTCTCCGTGGGTCATTGAGTTGCGTAGAATTTCTAGGATCAACCAAAATGCAAAAAATAAAATATGATATGCAATGATGATCTAATGTATAATATTCCAAATTGAAAATTTGGGATGTTACAAACCTACCCCCCTTAAGATGAATCTCGCCCTCGAGATTCGGGTTGGCTGGGAAATAGGTGAGGGTGGTCCTTGAGCAATTCTTCCTCTCGTTCCTAGGTGGCTTCATCCTCTGTGTGGTGGCTCCACTGAACTTTGCAAAACTTGATAACCTTGCTGCGAGTGACTCGATTGGCAAACTCGAGAATCTTAACGGGTCTCTCCTCGTAGGTCAAGTCGTTATCCAACTGAATAGTTTCCAAAGGCAATGTGTCTCTCAACGGTATGTCAGCCATCTCCGCGTGACACTTCTTCAACTGGGAAACGTGGAACACATCATGAACTCCTGACAATCCTTCAGGTAATTCCAACTTGTAGGCCACTTCTCCCATACGCTCCAAAACTCGATATGGTCCTACAAATCGTGGCGCTAACTTCCCTTTAACTCCAAAACGCTTTGTTCCCCGAAGTGGAGATACTCGAAGATAAGCTCTATCTCCGACTTCGTAAACGGTCTCCTTGCATTTAGAATCTGCATAACTCTTCTGTCTGGACTGGGCTACCTTGAGCCTATCGCGAATCAACTTCACCTTCTGTTCAGACTCTTTAATCAAGTTAGGTCCAAACAACTGGCGGTCTCCAACTTCGTCCCATGACAATGGTGTCCTGCACCTCCTTCCGTACAAGGCTTCGAAAAGGGCCATCTTTAAACTGGTTTGGTAACTATTTTTGTAAGAGAACTCTGCATATGGCAAATTGTCGTCCCAACTAGATCCGTAATCTAGCGCACAAGCTCTCAGCATATCCTCCAAAATCTGATTGACTCTCTCGGTCTGTCCATCTGTCTGTGGATGAAAAGCTGTACTAAATTCTAGCCTAGTACCCAAAGTTTCATGCAACTGCTTCCAGAACTTTGAGGTAAACTGGGTTCCTCTATCTGATACGATACTCCTTGGAACTCCATGCAAACATACGATCCTGGTCATGTATATCTTTGCCAACTTAGCACTGGTGTAAGTGGTCTTTACTGGGATGAAATGAGCTACTTTCGTCAATCGATCAACTACAACCCAAATCGAGTCGTAGCCTAAACGAGTCTTGGGTAATCCTGTGATAAAATCCATGCCTAACTTATCCCACTTCCATTCGGGTATCGTCAATGGTTGTAACAATCCTGCTGGCTTCTGATGCTCTGCCTTTACTCTCTGACATACATCACAAACTGCTACATACTCCGCAATATCCTTCTTCATTCCGGTCCACCAGAAAATATCCTTCAAATCCAAATACATCTTGGTATTTCCTAGGTGAATCGAATATGGTGAATCGTGTGCCTCTTGCAGAATCAACTTCCTGATCTCTGGGTCATTGGGCACATAAACACGGTCTTCAAACCATAGGGTGTCGTGCTCATCCTCACGAAATCCTTTAGCTTTTCCTTTGCTCAGTTTCTCCTTTATAGTGGCAATCTCTTTGTCAGTCTTCTGAGCTTCTCTGATTCTATCCATCAAGGTTGACTGAATCTCCAATGCTGCTACATAGCCTCTCGGAACTATTTCCAAACATAGTTCACGAAGATTTTATGCTAACTCCTTGGGTATTTCTCCCGTCATTAATGTATTGACATGGCTCTTATGGCTTAAGGCGTCAGCTACTACATTAGACTTTTCGGGATGGTATTGCAATCTCATATCATAATCCTTGATGAGTTCCAACCATCTCCTTTGTCTGAGATTCAACTCCTTCTGTGTGAAAATGTACTTCAAACTCTTATGATCCGTGTACACCTCACAATGGTTTCCAATGAGGAAATGCCTCCATGTTTTCAAAGCATGCACTACGGCTGCTAACTCCAAATCATGCATGGCATAATTCAACTCATGAGGCTTTAGTTGTCTTGAGGCATATGAAACAACTCTCCCTTCCTGCATAAGCACTGCTCCAAGTCCTCGACGTGAAGCGTCGCAATACACCTCATAATCTTTGGTCTGGTCTGGCAAAATCAACACTGGTGAGGTAACCAAATGTTTCTTCAACTCCTGGAAACTAGCCTCACATTCCTCCGTCCATATGAACTTGGTATCTTTCTTTAATAACTCCATCATAGGCTTCGCAATCTTTGAGAAATTCTCAATGAATCTCCGGTAGTATCCTGCGAGTCCAAGAAAACTCCGGATCTCTCCCACTATAGTTGGTGCTTCCCACTTGGTCACGGTATCTACTTTGGTAGGATCTACTGCTATACCTTCTCCAGATATAACGTGTCCGAGGAATCCTACTTCCTTCAACCAAAACTCACATTTGCTGAACTTGGCATATAATTGATGTTCTTTGAGCTTTCCAAGTACCAAATGCAAATGCTCCTTATGCTCCTCTTCATTCTTCGAATAAACCAGGATATCATCAATGAACACTACGACGAACTTATCCAAAAACTCCATAAATACTTTGTTCATCATGTCCATAAAATAGGCAGGTGTGTTAGTCAGACCAAATGACATAACGGTATACTCGTACAACCCATACCTGGTGGTAAAAGTTGTCTTAGGAATATCCTGTTCTCGAATCTTCAACTGGTGGTATCCTGATCGCAGATCGATCTTGGAAAATACCTTAGCTCCTTGCAATCGATCAAACAGATCATTGATCATTGGTAGTGGGTACTTGTTCTTAATCGTTACTTCGTTCAATCATCGATAATCAACAACCATCCTTAACGATCCATCCTTCTCCACTAGAAGTACTGGCGATCCCCAAGGCGAAGAACTTGGGCGAATATATCCCTTATCCAGTAACTCCTTAATCTGCTTCTTAATTTCTACCAAATCCTTTGCTGGCATCCTATATGGTCTCTTTGATATTGGCCCGGTGCCTGGCAATAGCTCAATCAAAAACTCAATATCTCTATCCGGTGGCATGCCTGGCAACTCCTCTGGAAATACTTCAGGGAAATCCCTTACCACTGGTACTTCCTCCTGCACAACTCCTGTTAAGCAATTTACTTGAGTCCTCTTCGGCACATGTCGGGATACATACTTGATCCTTCTCCCTTCTGGGGTGGTAAGCAAAATTGACTTACTAGCGCATTCAATATTTCCTTCATACTTTGATAACCAATCCATGCCTAATATCACATCCAATCCTTGAGATTCCAATACTATTAGGTCTGAGGGAAAAACATAGTTACCAATCCTTAATGGTAACCGATCACACCATAGACTAGCCACATACTCTGCTCCAGGCGAGGTTACTAACATGGGTGACCTAAGGGCTTGGGTTGGTAGGTTATACTTATCCACAAATCCCCTTGAGATGTATGAATGCGATGCACCAGTATCAAAAAGAACGAGTGCAGTAAATGACTTAACCAGAAACTTACCTATTACTGCATCAGGCTGAGCTTCAACCTCCTCCACGCTAACGTGGTTCACCTGTCCCCTATTAAAAGGGTTCGGCTGCTTCCCAGAGCTTCCATTGCCATTTCCATTTTGTATCTCAGGGCATTCATTGGCATAATGTCCGGTCTTCAAACACTTAAAGCAAGTGACTTGGCTCAGGTCCTTCTTGGCTGGGGTTGATGGGTTGGTGCGATTCTGGTCATTTCTTCCTCCATTTCCATTTCCATTCCTGGTGCCATTGTGATTGTGCGAGCTACCTCCTCCATGGGTATGCTGAAAATGTCCTCCCGGTCTAGGGGTAAAACGTGGCTTCTGCTGAGCTCCTGAAGTGTACTTTCCTTGTCCATACTTCCTCTTGCGATTCTCAATTTGCTGCTGCTTCCCTTTAATCATAAGAGCACGATCTACCAACTCCTGGTAGTTGTTGAAGGTTGCTACCATCAACTGCATGCTCAACTCATCATTCAGTCCTTCCAGAAACTTCTCCTGCTTAGCTGCATCCGTAGCGACGTCATCTGGGGCATAACGTGCTAACTTACTAAAGTCCTCCACATACTGGCCAACTGTCCGTCCTCCTTGGCGCAAGTTGTGAAACTCATGCTTCTTCATGGCCATAGCTCCTGCTGAAACATGCGCAGTACAAAAAGCCTGCTGAAACTGGTCCCATGTGACAGTGTCGACAGGTAAAGTGGCTGTGAAATTCTCCCACCATGATGTTGCTGGTCCTTCAAGTTGATGTGCGGCAAACTTCACCTTCTCCGCATCTATGCATCCTGCTGTAGTCAACTCTCTAGCTGTCTTGCGGAGCCAATCATCTGCTATTATCGGCTCGGTGCTACTGGAAAACACCGGCGGATTCAGCCTAAGAAAATGGGCTAAGTGGTCAACAGGTGGTGGTGGTGGTGGTGGGTTGTTGTTGTTATTCCCTTGATTCTGATTCTGGACTAGCAACTGCATCAATGTGTTCTGCTGCTGGATCAACTGAGTGAGCTCCGGTGGAAAGGCAAATCCGGGGTCACTGTTGGGGATCATAGCAGAATTTAAAAAAAATTCTACGCATCACCAAGATCAATCTATGGAGTCATCTAGCAACGAGGGAGAGAGGAGTGCATCTACATACCCTTGTAGATCACGAGCAGAAGCATTCAGAGAACGGGGATGATGGAGTCATACTCGCCGTGATCCAAATCACCGATGACCAAGTGCCGGACGGACGGCACCTCCGCGTTCAACACACGTACGGAGCGGATGACGTCTCCTCCTTCTTGATCCAGCAAGGGGGAAGGAGAGGTTGATGAAGATCCAGCAGCACGACGGCGTGGTGGTGGATGCAGCAGTGATCACAACAGGGCTTCGCCGAGCTTCTGCGAGAGGGAGAGGTGTAGCAGGGGAGAGGGAGGCGCCAAGACTTCAGGTGCGGCTGCCCTCCCTCCCTCCCTCCTTTATATAGGCTCCCTGGGGGGGGCGGCCCTGGAGATGGGATCTCCCAAGGGGGCGGCAGCCAAGGGGGGTGGAGTGCCCCCCAAGGCAAGTGGAGGCGCCCCCACCCTAGGGTTTCCAACCCTAGGCGCAGGGGGCCCAAGGGGGGCGCACCAGCCCACTATGGGCTGGTTTCCCTCCCCACTTCAGCCCATGGGGCCCTCCGAGATGGGTGGCCCCACCCGGTGGACCCCCGGGACCCATCCGGTGGTCCCGGTACAATACCGGTGACCCCGAATCTTTCCCGATGGCCGAAACTACACTTCCTATATATAATTCTTCACCTCCGTACCATTCCAGAACTCCTTGTGACGTCCAGGATCTCATCCGAGACTCCGAACAACTTTCAGATTACTGCATACTCATATATCTACAACCCTAGCATCACCGAACCTTAAGTGTGTAGACCCTACGGGTTCGGGAGACAAGCAGACATGACCGAGACGACTCTCCGGTCAATAACCAACAGCGGGATCTAGATATCCATGTTGGCTCCCACATGCTCCTCGATGATCTCATCGGATGAACCACGATGTCGAGGACTTAATCAATCCCGTATTCAATTCCCTTTGTCAATCGGTACGTTACTTGCCCGAGACTCGATCGTCGGTATCCCAATACCTTGTTCAGCCTCGTTACCGGCAAGTCACTTTACTCGTACATAATGCATGATCCCGTGATCAACCACTTGATCACATTGAGCTCATTATGATGATGCATTACCGAGTGGGACCAGAGATACCTCACCGTCATACGGAGTGACAAATCCCAGTCTCGATTCGTGCCAACCCAACAGACACTTTCGGAGACACCTGTAATGTACCTTTATAGTCACCCAGTTACGTTGTGACGTTTGGCACACCCAAGGCACTCCTACGGTATCCGGGAGTTGCACAATCTCATGGTCTAAGGAAATGATACTTGACATTCAGAAAAGCTACAGCAAACGAACTACACGATCTTTGTGCTATGCTTAGGTTTGGGTCTTGTCCATCACATCATTCTCCTAATGATGTGATCCCGTTATCAATGACATCCCCATGTCCATAGCCAGGAAACCATGACTATCTGTTGATCAACGAGCTAGTCAACTAGAGGCTCACTAGGGACACATTGTGGTCTATCTATTCACACATGTATTACAATTTCCGGATAATACAATTATAGCATGAATAATAGACAATTATCATGAACAAGGAAATATAATAATCATTTTATTATTGCCTCTAGGGCATATTTCCAACAGTCTCCCACTTGCACTAGAGTCAATCATCTAGTTACATTGTGATGAATCGAACACCCATGGAATTGTGGTGTTGATCATGTTTTGCTCTAGGGAGAGGTTTAGTCAACGGATCTGCCACATTTAGGTCCGTATGTACTTTACAAATTTCTATGTCTCCATTTTGAACACTTTCACGAATGGAGTTGAAGCGACGCTTGATATGCCTGGTCTTCCTGTGAAACCTGGGCTCCTTGGCAAAGGCAATAGCTCCAGTGTTGTCACAGAAGAGAGTCATCGGGCCCGACACATTGGGTATGACTCCTAGGTCGGTAATGAACTCCTTCACCCAGACTGCTTCGTGTGCTGCCTCCAAGGCTGCCATGTACTCCGCTTCACATGTAGATCCCGCCACCACGCTTTGCTTGCAACTGCACCAGCTTACTGCCCCACCATTCAAAATATATACGTATCCGGTTTGTGACTTAGAGTCATCCAGATCTGTGTCGAAGCTAGCATCGACGTAACCCTTTACGACGAGCTCTTCGTCACCTCCATAAACGAGAAACATTTCCTTAGTCCTTTTCAGGTACTTCAGGATATTCTTGACCGCTGTCCAGTGTTCCATGCCGGGATTACTTTGGTACCTTCCTACCAAACTTACGGCAAGGTTTACATCAGGTCTGGTACACAGCATAACATACATGATAGACCCTATGGCCGAGGCATAGGGGACGACACTCATCTTTTCTCTATCTTCTGCCGTGGTCGGGCTTTGAGCCGTGCTCAATCTCGTACCTTGCAATACAGGCAAGAACCCCTTCTTTGACTGATCCATTTTGAACTTCTTCAATATCTTGTCAAGGTACGTACTCTGTGAAAGACCAATGAGGCGTCTCGATCTATCTCTATAGATCTTGATGCCTAATATATAAGCAGCTTCTCCAAGGTCCTTCATTGAAAAACACTTGTTCAAGTAGGCCTTTATGCTTTCCAAGAATTCTATATCATTTCCCATCAACAGTATGTCATCCACATACAATATGAGAAATGCTACAGAGCTCCCACTCACTTTCTTGTAAATGCAGGCTTCTCCATAAGTCTGCATAAACCCAAACGCTTTGATCATCTCATCAAAGCGAATGTTCCAACTCCGAGATGCTTGCACCAGCCCATAAATCGAGCGTTGGAGCTTGCACACCTTGTCAGCATTCTTAGGATCGACAAAACCTTCCGGTTGCATCATATACAATTCTTCCTTAAGGAAACCATTGAGGAATGCCGTTTTGACGTCCATTTGCCATATCTCATAATCATAGAATGCGGCAATTGCTAACATGATTCGGACGGACTTCAGCTTCGCTACAGGTGAGAAAGTCTCATTGTAGTCAACCCCTTGAACTTGTCGATAACCCTTAGCGACAAGCCGAGCTTTATAGATGGTCACATTACCATCTGCGTCTGTCTTCTTCTTAAAGATCCATTTATTTTCTATGGCTCGCCGATCATCGGGCAAGTCAGTCAAAGTCCATACTTCATTTTCATACATGGATCCTATCTCGGATTTCATGGCTTCCAGCCATTTGTC
Source organism: Triticum aestivum (assembly GCF_018294505.1). Taxonomy (NCBI): domain Eukaryota; kingdom Viridiplantae; phylum Streptophyta; class Magnoliopsida; order Poales; family Poaceae; genus Triticum; species Triticum aestivum. The sequence goes on from NC_057794.1 coordinate 444,403,321, forward strand.
GGAATCCGGGCCCGCCATCGCTTCTTCATAGTTCGAAGGTTCACCGTTGTCTAACAACATGATTTCCAAGACAGGGTTGCCGTACCACTCTGGTGCGGAACGTGTCCTTGTGGACCTACGAAGTTCAGTAGCAACTTGATCTGAAGTTTCATGATCATCATCATTAACTTCCTCTCTAGTCGGTGCAGGCACCTTAGGAACATTTTCCTGAGTTGCGCCACTTTCCGGTTCAAGAGGCAATACTTCATCAAGTTCTACTTTCCTCCCACTTACTTCTTTCGAGAGAAACTCTTTCTCTAGAAAGGATCCATTCTTGGCAACAAAGATCTTTCCTTCGGATCTGAGGTAGAAGGTATACCCAATGGTTTCTTTAGGGTATCCTATGAAGATGCATTTTTCTGACTTTGGTTTGAGCTTTTCAGGTTGAAGTTTCTTGACATAAGCATCGCATCCCCAAACTTTTAGAAACGACAGCTTAGGTTTCTTCCCAAACCATAATTCATACGGTGTCGTCTCAACGGATTTCGACGGAGCCCTATTTAAAGTGAATGCGGCAGTCTCTAAAGCATAGCCCCAAAATGATAGCGGTAAATCGGTAAGAGACATCATAGATCGCACCATATCTAATAGAGTGCGATTACGACGTTCGGACACACCGTTACGCTGAGGTGTTCTAGGCGGCGTGAGTTGTGAAACTATTCCACATTTTCTTAAGTGTGTGCCAAATTCGTGACTCAAGTATTCTCCCCCACAATCTGATCGCAAGAACTTGATTTTCCTGTCACGTTGATTCTCAACCTCACTCTAAAATTCCTTGAACTTTCTAAAGGTCTCAGACTTGTGTTTCATTAAGTAGACATACCCATATCTACTCAAGTCATCAGTGAGGGTGAGAACATAACGATAACCACCGCGAGCCTCAACACTCATTGGACCGCACACATCTGTATGTATGATTTCCAATAAGTTGGTTGCTTGCTCCATTGTTCCTGAGAACGGAGTCTTGGTCATTTTACCCATGAGGCATGGTTCGCACGTGTCAAATGATTCGTAATCAAAAGACTCTAAAAGTCCATCTGCATGGAGATTCTTCATGCGTTTGACACCTATGTGACCAAGGCGGTAGTGCCACAAGTATGTGGGACTATCATTATCAACCTTACATCTTTTGGTATTCACACTATGAATATGTGTAGCATTACGCTCGAGATTCATTAAGAATAAACCATTCACCATCGGAGCATGACCATAAAACATATCTCTCATATAAATAGAACAACCATTATTCTTAGATTTAAATGAGTAGCCATCTCGAATTAAACGAGATCCTGATACAATGTTCATGCTCAAAGCTGGCACTAAATAACAATTATTGAGGTTTAAAACTAATCCCGTAGGTAAATGTAGAGGTAGCGTGCCGACGGTGATCACATCGACCTTGGAACCATTCCCGACGCGCATCATCACCTCGTCCTTTGCCAGTCTCCGCTTATTCTGCAGCTCCTGCTTTGAGTTACAAATGTGAGCAACCGCACCGGTATCAAATACCCAGGAGCTACTACGAGTACTGGTAAGGTACACATCAATTACATGTATATCACATATACCTTTCGTGATGCCGGCCTTCTTGTCCGCTAAGTATTTGGGGCAGTTCCGCTTCCAGTGACCACTTCCCTTGCAATAAAAGCACTCAGTCTCGGGCTTGGGTCCATTCTTTGGCTTCTTCCCGGCAGCTTGCTTACCGGGCGCGGCAACTCCCTTGCCGTCCTTCTTGAAGTTCTTCTTACCCTTGCCTTTCTTGAACTTAGTGGTTTTATTCACCATCAACACTTGATGTTCCTTTTTGATTTCTACCTCCGCTGATTTCAGCATTGAATATACCTCGGGAATGGTCTTTTCCATCCCCTGCATATTGAAGTTCATCACAAAGCTCTTGTAGCTCGGTGGAAGTGACTGAAGGATTCTGTCAATGACCGCGTCATCCGGGAGATTAACTCCCAGCTGAGTCAAGCGGTTATGTAACCCAGACATTGTGAGTATGTGCTCACTGACATAACTATTTTCCTCCATTTTACATCTGAAGAACTTGTCGGAGACTTCATATCTCTCGACCCGGGCATGAGCTTGAAAAACCATTTTCAGCTCTTTGAACATATCATATGCTCCATGTTTCTCAAAACGCTTTTGGAGCCCCGGTTTTAAGCTGTAAAGCATGCCGCACTGAACGAGGGAGTAATCATCAGCACGCTGCTGCCAAGCGTTCATAACGTCTTGGTTCTCTGGCGGTTATGCAACCCAGACATTTTGAGTATGTGCTCACTAACAGAACTATTTTCCTCCATCTTACAGCTGAAGAACTTGTCGGAGACTTCATATCTCTCGACCCGGACATGAGCTTGAAAAACCATTTTCAGCTCTTCGAACATCTCATATGCTCCGTGTCTCTCAAAACGCTTTTGGAGCCCCGGTTCTAAGTTGTAAAGCATGCCACACTAAACGAGGGAGTAATCATCAGTACGTGTCTGCCAAGCGTTCATAACGTCTTGGTTCTGTGGGACGGGTGCGTCACCTAGCGGTGCTTCTAGGACATAATCTTTCTTGGCAGCTATGAGGATGATCCTCAGGTTCCGAACCCAGTCCGTATAGTTGCTGCCATCGTCTTTCAGCTTGGTTTTCTCTAGGAACGCGTTGAAGTTGAGGACAACATGGGCCATTTGATCTACAAGACATATTGTAAAGATTTTAGACTAAGTTCATGATAATTAAGTTCATCTAATCAAATTATTCAATGAACTCCCACTCAGATAGACATCCCTCCAGTCATCTAAGTATAACATGATCCGAGTTAACTAGGCCGTGTCCGATCATCACGTGAGACGGACTAGTAAACATCGGTGAACATCTTCATGTTGATCGTATCTTCTATACGACTCATGCTCGACCTTTCGGTCTTCTGTGTTCCTAGGCCATGTCTGTACATGCTAGGCTCGTCAAGTCAACCTAAGTGTATCGCGTGTGTAAATCTGGCTTACACTCGTTGTATTCGAACGTTAGAATCTATCACACCCGATCATCACGTGGTGCTTCGAAACAACGAACCTTCGCAACGGTGCACAGTTAGGGGGAACACCTTTCTTGAAATTTTAGTGAGGGATCATCTTATTTAAGCTACCGTCGTTCTAAGCAAATAAGATGTAAAACATGATAAACATCACATGCAATCAAATAGTGACATGATATGGCCAATATCATTTTGCTCCTCTCGATTTCCATCTTCGGGGCTCCATGATCATCGTTGTCACCGGCATGACACCATGATCTCCATCATCATGATCTCCATCATCGTGTCTTCTTGAAGTTGTCTCGTCATCTATTACTTCTACTACTATGGCTAACGCTTTAGCAATAAAGTAAAGTAATTACATGACGTTTATGTTGACACGCAGGTCATAAATAAATAAAGACAACTCTTATGGCTCCTGCCGGTTGTCATACTCATCGACATGCAAGTCGTGATTCCTATTACAAGAACATGATCAATCTCATACATCACATATATCATTCATCATTCATCACAACCTTTGGCCATATCACATCACAAAACACTTGCTGCAAAAACAAGTTAGACGTCCTCTAATTGTTGTTGCAAGTTTTTACGTGGCTGCTATAGGTTTCTTGCAAGAACGTTTCTTACCTACGCCAAAACCACAACGTGAATTGCCAATTTCTATTTACCCTTCATAAGGACCCTGTTCATCGAATCCTATCCGACTAAAGTGGGAGAGACAGACACCCGCCAGCCACCTTATGCAACTAGTGCATGTCAGTCGGTGGAACCGGTCTCATGTAAGCGTACGTGTAAGGTTGGTCTGGGCCGCTTCATCCCACGATGCCGCCAAATCAAGATAAGACTAGTAACGGCAAGCAAATTGACAATATCGACGCCCACAACTACTTTGTGTTCTACTCGTGCATAGTAACTACGCATAGACCTAGCTCATGATGCCACTGTTGGGGATCGTAGCAGAATTTAAAAAAAATTCTACGCATCACCAAGATCAATCTATGGAGTCATCTAGCAACGAGGGAGAGAGGAGTGCATCTACATACCCTTGTAGATCACGAGCGGAAGCGTTCAGAGAACGGGGATGATGGAGTCGTACTCGCCATGATCCAAATCACCGATGACCAAGTGCCGAACGGACGGCACCTCCGCGTTCAACACACGTATGGAGCAGATGACGTCTCCTCCTTCTTGATCCAGCAAGGGGGAAGGAGAGGTTGATGAAGATCCAGCAACACGATGGCGTGGTGGTGGATGCAGCAATGATCGCAGCAGGGCTTCGCCGAGCTTCTGCGAGAGGGAGAGGTGTAGCAGGGCAGAGGGAGGCGCCAAGACTTCAGGTGCGGCTACCCTCCCTCCCCCCTCCTTTATATAGGCCCCCTGGGGGGCGCCGGCCCTGGAGATGGGATCTCCCAAGGGGGCGGCGGCCAAGGGGGGTGGAGTGCCCCCCAAGGCAAGTGGAGGCGCCCCGCGCAGGGGGGCCCAAGGGGGGGGCACACCAGCCCACTATGGGCTGGTTCCCCTCCCCACTTCAGCCCATGGGGCCCTCCGGGATGGGTGGCCCCACCCGGTGGACCCCCGGGACCCATCCAGTGGTCCCGGTACAATACCGGTGACCCCGAATCTTTCCCGATGGCCGAAACTACACTTCCTACATATAATTCTTCACCTCCGGACCATTCCGGAACTCCTCGTGACGTCCAGGATCTCATCCGGGACTCCTAACAACTTTCGGATTACTGCATACTCATATCTCTACAACCCTAGCGTCACCGAACCTTAAGTGTGTAGACCCTACGGGTTCGGGAGACAAGCAGACATGACCGAGATGACTCTTCGGTCAATAACCAACAGCGGGATCTGGATATCCATGTTGGCTCCCACATGCTCCTCGATGATCTCATCGGATGAACCACAATGTCGAGGACTTAATCAATCCCGTATTCAATTCCCTTTGTCAATCGGTACGTTACTTGCCCGAGACTCGATCGTCGGTATCCCAATACCTTGTTCAGTCTCGTTACCGACAAGTCACTTTACTCGTACCGTAATGCATGATCCCGTGATCAACCACTTGATCACATTGAGCTCATTATGATGATGCATTACCGAGTGGGCCCAGAGATACCTCTCCGTCATACGGAGTGACAAATCCCAGTCTCGATTCGTGCCAACCCAACAGACACTTTCGGAGACACCTGTAATGTACCTTTATAGTCACCCAGTTACATTGTGATGTTTGGCACACCCAAGGCACTCCTACGGTATCCGGGAGTTGCACAATCTCATGGTCTAAGGAAATGATACTTGACATTCAGAAAAGCTACAACAAATGAACTACATGATCTTTGTGCTATGCTTAGGTTTGGGTCTTGTCCATCACATCATTCTCCTAATGATGTGATCCCGTTATCAATGACATCCCCATGTCCATAGCCAGGAAACCATGACTATCTCTTGATCAACGAGCTAGTCAACTAGAGGCTCACTAGGGACACATTATGGTCTATGTATTCACACATGTATTACGATTTCTGGATAATACAATTATAGCATGAATAATAGACAATTATCATGAACAAGGAAATATAATAATCATTTTATTATTGCCTCTAGGGCATATTTCCAACAGTCACGTCTCGGAGGCATATGAGGGTTTAGAAAAGATGAGATCTAAGAATAGATGGGGTCTAAAGAGAAAACACTACCCATATGCACATGAGGCAAAAACAAACAATTCACTTCATTCAATCAAACAAGGGCATACAATCGATCTAACTATCGCAAAAGTGCTCGGACTACTATATTTACATGGTGGACTACTACTACTGATGAGGTGGTCTACTAGAAATATTCTTCGGTTGCAGACTCCATGATATCTGCTCTAGCTTCATCAACATAGTCATCATCGCTTCCGTCTGGATCCGAATCGGTGTCGTCGATGATGATGTAGTCTTCTGGGCTAATCTCCTTGGGTTCTTCGTCTTCCTCTACTGGTATAGGGCCTCCCATAAATATTCCAATCTTCTTGATTAGGTCGTCATTTTTCTCCACCAATACTTCAATTTCTTCTTCATAATCTTCACGTTAGCCTTGAGTTCTTCCTCCAGTTCCTTGATTCTAGTTTTGGCCTTCTTCAGATCTATCATGTCGGCACACATCTGGTTCTCCTGTCGTCGAATGTGCTAGTTTAACTCCTGGATAAAAGATGCAATTGATCTATCCTTCCTGGTGCTGATCATCTCCCAGTGTTCATCTCGGCGCCCACAAATCTGGTAGATAGTATCCTTGAGGTCATTGCGGTAGACTTCTCCAATGCGTCCGATGGCGATGTGAGCTGCCATGCTCATTCCTAGACTCCAAGTTGGTGCATCAAAAGAAAACTCTATGGGCTTAGTGACTGGCATGAACGTCCTTCCTGGAACTTGAACTTGAATCATCCAGCGCTCTTCTTCAGGTAAAGTGGCGTTGTAGGTTCCGATGAAGCTTGGTATTCCTATGTTCAGGTATCTAGTGACTTCCTTCAAGTGACGTCCAAAGGGTGTATCTTCATCCGGTTGCATGAACTTGTTCTTTGCATCCGCCATCCTAAAGAGTAGAAAAGATGAGAGGTCAGAAGAGAAGAGAGTGAATAGTGATCTAGGTCTCTAACTTAGTGATCGTGTCCTACAGTCAGCGTGTGCTCTGATACCATCTTTGTAGCGACCAGACCTCAAATAGTCTGATCTCTGTGCTCCGGTGTCATCCCTGGATCAGTAATGCTGACACCACACAGTACTCGGAGGATTTATAACAGAGTAGCAATCACACACTTATTACATCGAGTGTCTCAATAGAGAACTTATTACAATTAATATGGCTTATGGCCATCTAATAACGATAACATCAGAAGGCTTGGAAGATAAGTGAGTCCATCAACTCCAACAGCATCACTGAGTATAGAACCATGACCTAAAAACTCCTTAATCATCGTCTAAAAAGTCTGCAGCATTAACGTTGCAGCCCGAAACGGGTCAGCACATGGAATATGCTGGCAATGTAACACATAGAGGTTAATGGAATGAAACAGCTATACTATATGCATATTTGGCAGGTGGAAAGCTCTATGGTTACAGTTTTGCGTAAAGCTAATTTTTCCCTACTTCAAAGGAATAAATTTAATTACTATCATGGTAGTTGTTAAACATTGAGAATGGTTGACAACATCCTCAATCCCAATTAAGCATCATCATTAAACAAAACCCAACAAAATTAATTTAGAGTAACATGTTGAGATTCACATGATAATCCAAGTACTAGATACTCAAGATGTCCATAACCGGGGACACGGCTAATCATGATTAGTTTATTACACTCTGCAGAGGTTTGCGCACTTTTCCCCACAAGACTCAATCGCCTCCGTTTGGTTTCTCGCACTAGAAGGTGTTTGAGAAGACGGATGACCGAGACATAGTCTTTCAGAAGCGCTAGCACCTTACGATCGGGTAGACCGTACCACCTACATCCCCTACATCTGCTAGTCTACCACTGTAAGAGTTCGCACGACTTAGTCAACTATGCTAGAGCCCATAATAGCTTGTGGCTGCATATGGAAATTTCTAGTATGAATAGTCTCATGATCCCTTTGAGCCTGGGTGGCGGTCCGAAAGAAAACAGGCAAGTCCTGGAATACCCAGGTGCCTCAATCCACCCAGATGTGTGTTTAAGTTGCCACCTTAGATAAACCATTAATTAACAAACTCACATCTGTCATGGATATCACTCACCCAATCCACGTCTACTAGCATAGCATGGCATAATAAGCAAACGCGGAAGTAACTCCCAAAGGTTTGATAATAAACTGGTAATAGGTACTACCTCAACTACTTCTCATCCCACAATTTAATTAGAATCCTAATCATGCAATGTGTGAGGATTTGATCTAATGCAATAAAACTGGGTAGTAGAAAAGGTATGATCAAAGTGTTACTTGCCTTGCTGATGATCCGCGAAACCTAGAGATTCGAAGTAACAAGCGGCGCACTCCGGGTACTCTATCGCAAACAAACAAACAAGCATACAATAAATACTCATCTAATGCACGGGTAAAACTCAAATAAGAGATCTAACCAGAAGGTTCAACTTAAGAACTCCGGTTGGCAAAAGGAATCAAATCGAACGAAACAACGAAAGTCAAACGGCGAAAGAAAACAACTTCGTTCTACAAATCTGGATCTAGGGCAATTTTTACAGTAGCAAAATCTTGTTTAAGTTGGTTAAACGGATAGAGGGTTTCGAGACGAAACTCCAGGCGCTTGAATCGCCTGATTCCGATAAACGAGCGAAAAGATATACTAAAACGAAAATCGGATTAGGAATCGCGATCAGAAAAATCACGGATTTAATCTGAGAAAAAGAAAAAAAACGACAAACGTTCGCTAGAACGAACGAACGGACGAACGCTCGCTATTTAAATAAACCGGAAAAACCGATCTATTTAAAAAACCGGATCTAAAAAAACCGACGGAAAAACCGAACGGTTTTTCGAAGAAAAAAACGGCGTGGAAATCGAGGCGGCGGCGGACCTCGGGCGACGTGTGGCGGCGGCGGCATCCGGCGGCGGGGCGGCGCGGCGCGGCGGCGGCGGCGGGGGCTGGGGCGGCTTGGGGCGGCTTCGGGCTGGCTAGGGTTTCGGCTGGGCCTCCCCCGGCTATATATAGCCTAACGGGTCAGGAGTCCTAGTCGGACACGGCCCTAGGTCGGTGCGCGTTTTTTTACACCCATTGCCATCTAAGCGGACTCCAAAAATTCTGAAATAAATTTTTGCGGGCTTCTAAAATCAAGCCTCACAAGGTGAACATTTATTTGGGGCCTAAATGCAATTTTGAAAAACGCACATTTTTCCTAAATTCAAATAAAACACCGAAAAACTCCGAAATAAAATCTTATTTGATTTTATTATTAAATCCTCAATATTTCTTTATGTTGGGAAAGTCATTTTATTCCCTCTCTCATATTTTTTAATAGAAATATTTGATGATAAAATAATTAAAATCAAATGATCCTATTCTCAAAATTTGAGAAAACTCAAATATGAAAATAACGAAATCCCCAACTCTCTCCGTGGGTCATTGAGTTGCGTAGAATTTCTAGGATCAACCAAAATGCAAAAAAATAAAATATGATATGCAATGATGATCTAATGTATAACATTCCAAATTGAAAATTTGGGATGTTACACCCATTGTCATCCCTACCTTGCGTCATGCCACCTATGCCCCCCTCCCTTGTGCCACCACACCTTAGGCCAACTCCAACGATCGATGCTATCCTGGACAGTCCGTTTGAGGTAAAACGGACAAATAACATGGCTCTGAAAGTGCGTTATATCGACTAGAGGGGGGGGGGGTGAATAGGCGATTTTTATGAAAGTCTTCAAAAAGTGAAAGTTTCGAAGACAAACGATAGAAATAAACCTATTACCATGCAGCGGAAGGTAGACTACACTAGGCAAACCATAGTCAAGTATTCAATAAAGTGAAAGCACAATGACTAATAGCAGCAATGTAGTGAGGATCAAGTAGGAATATATTATGAAGCCAAACAGAACACGCAGTCACTTAGTGAAGACAAAAGATAGGGCAGTCATACAATGACTTCACAAGGACCAACAGTAAGTAAAGGAAAGGGAAGGATGAAACCAGTGACTCGTTGAAGATAATGATTTGTTGGACCAGTTCCAGTTGCTGTGACAACTGTATGTCTGGTTAGGGCGGCTAGGTATTTAAACCTGAGGACACACAGTCCCGGACACCCAGTCCTGAACACGCAACTCAGAACACCCAGTCCTCACCGTATTCCCCTTGAGCTAAGGTCACACAGACCTCGCCCAATCACTCTGGTAAGTCTTCAAGGTAGACTCCCAAACCTTCACAAACTTCGTTCATCGGCGATCCACAATGGCTCTTGGATGCTCAGAACGCGACGCCTAACCGGCTGGAGGATTCACAGTCCTCAAGTGTAATAAGTCTTTAGATCACACAGACAAGAAGACTTAAGTGATGCCTAACTCTCTTTGGCACTGGGTGGTTAGGGCTTTATCCTCGCAAGGAATTCTCTCTTAAAGGCTTCGACGTGGGTTGCTCTCAAAACAACAAAAGCCGTACTCTAACTCTGAGCAGCCAACCGTTTATGGTTGTAGGGGGTGGGCTATTTATAGCCACTAGGCAACCCGACCTGATTTGTCCGAAATGACCCTGGGTCACTAAGGAACTGACACGTGTTCCAACGGTCAGATTTCAACTCATGCGGCAGCTTTACTTGGGCTACAAGCAAAGCTGACTTGTCCGACTCTAGACAAGATTTGCTCTCACAGTCTTCACTCGAAGACATAGGTTTTGGTTAAGCATCACTTCAGTCATTCCGACTGGTTCACTTGGACCCCACTTAACAGTACGGTGGTTCCTATGACTCAACAAAGAAGAAACAGAACTACAAAAGATCTAAGTCTTCGAGCTCCATAGGCTTCATGCGATGTCTTCTCTTGTCATAGTCTTCAATGAGAATATCTTCATATACCACCTTTGACATCAATGTCTTCATACATTTTTAGGGGTCATCTCTGGTAGGAAAACCGAATCAATGAGGGACTTCTACCTGTGTTATCCTGCAATTCTCACAAACACATTAGTCCCTCAACTAGGTTTGTCGTCAATACTCCAAAACCAACTAGGGGTGGCACTAGATGCACTTACAATCTCCCCCTTTTTGGTGATTGATGACAAACTAGTTGAAGTTTTCAACGGGGAATATAATATGTGAAATTGTAAAGGATAGGGAATTGTCTTCATAAGTTGCAAGGGCTCCCCCTGAAGATGTGCATATAAGTAATTTGCTTTTGGAATGCAAATGCACATGGCAGGTTGTGCTTGTGGAGATCCTCTTCAACTTATGATGACAATCCACTATGCATGTGAAGGTATGTGAAGATAATGACATGCATAATGGAAAATGGACGTCTGCAAAATGATCTAAGTGCGGAATTTATTGTCGCACCACAAAGTAGCAAATAAGTAGCAGACGACCATCGAGTTTAAGTGTTACAACTCAAAGAACCAAATGTATCAAAACGAGAGTTGTAAACACGAAGCAAAATATAAAGCACCCGCCCATATGGACCCACTTGAAGACTATCAAACTCATATGCTTCTCCCCCTTTTGTCAGTAAGGACCAAAAATGTTTGAAGACATAGAGCATCTACTCGTTCCCATGAAGAGTAGGTGAAGCAGCAGGGTCGTCGGTGGTGTTTGGCAGTGCAGAAGAACTTGGAGCAGTGTCGAAGCATGCTGAAGGAGGTGGCGGTGAAGTAGCATCGTCTTCATCCTCGATCACTTTGGCATTCACAGTTGCAGCAGAGGAAGAGAACTCAGAGTCTTCAAGAGATGGAGTTCGTCGCAGCACTGCCCTTCGAGGAGGTGTGGAGTCAAACTTGAAGCGTTCAGAGAAGCCATCCTCTTGAAGATCATCTTCAGAGCACATCAGCGTCAGCCCTTTCCATGTGCGTCGAGAGGTTTCATGGGCAACAAAAGCATTCTTGGTGGCAAGATTGCGAATGCGGTTGACATCCACCAAGAGGCTTTGCATTTGGCGCTTCAGCCAGTCATGATGCCTATCCTGTTTCTGATTAAGAGCCACCAGAAGCTCTCTGTCATTAAGAACACGAGTGCGCTTCTTGGGTCGTTGGGCAGTTGTGCTGTTGGTGGCTTCAGTAAGGGCAGGATGTGGTGCATGTGTAGTTCCAGCCAAAGGATACACACGAGTGACTGCTTCAACTCCTTCAATGTTCTGAGAAAAACTTTGATGCTCCGCATTCTGAAGACTTAGAGGTTCCTTGGCAGGCTCAGGATAAATGGCTTCAATAGACATATCCACATCAGGCAGAAAGATCCGATGATTGCGAGCAGATGGCTAATATGAGATAGTCGAGTGAAGTTTGATTAGCCGCATTATCCATGGAGTGTAGAACTTCAAGCCAAAAAGATCAGAGCCTGATGCAGCAAGTTGGCGGATGAAGAAGTCCTGTGCATTGAAGCATTTGCCATGAAGAATATAGAAGACCAATGTCTTCATTGCACCTTCCAGCTTGGCATGTGGAGAATGTCCTTTGATGGGCCAGAGAGTTCGCCTTATGATATGATAAATAGTCCTTGGCAGATACTCAAGGTCTTCAACAAGGAACTCCTTGGGATATGCAGCATCTTGGGGCAATGGCTTCATCATACTGAGCATCTAACTCATATTAGGTTCAGGCTTCTGAAAGATGCTCTCCACGGCTACACTGTGAAGCAGACAACCAGTTTCGTAGAGATCACCAGGAGTGGGTAGACCAGTGAGCTCAATGATGTCAAAGGCTTTGGCTTCATGATGAATGTTTCCTATCATCCACTCCAGGACCCAAGTCTTTGGATCTCTGTTGTACCCGCGGATGTGAAGTGTGGCATAGAATTGAAGCAGCAACTCTTCATTCCAATGCTCTTGGTCGGTGACAAACGGCAGCAATCCAACCTCTTTGAAGCAATCCAGAGCTTCTTCTAGGCAGGGCAGACCAGCTATTGCTTCAATGTCAAGACGCTTGTGTGGGAAGATGCGACCTTGATTGTATAGAATGCAGGAGTAATAGCTTCGCTGCGGATAGCTCCAGAACCGATCAAATGATATTCTTTCCCTTGAGTAGGGGTTCCTGGAGCTATTGAAGAAAGTGTTGTCTACTCTGAAGCCATTGACATTGAAGGATCCAGGTGCTGATGCAGGACCTGGAAACCTGGGCAATCTTGGGATTGGCTTCTGTACCTGAGGCCTGTGCTCAACATGATAGTCGAACTGAGGACCAGCAGCAGGCGCAGGAACAGAAGCAGTGGGATCAGTGGCTTCGCTGACTTTTGGTGCTTGAGTTGGTGAAGGCTCCACATTGGCTTCAGCCATGACAGCGTCAGTGGCTTCATTGGTGTTGGTGGTGGCAGCCTCAAGATTCTCAACCTTCACTTGATGAGCTGGAGGGTCGGTCATAGTCACGTTCTCCTCGAGAACAGCTTCTTAGTGGGACGGGGGAGTAGCAGCTTTTGGGGTTTCTTCTTCATCGGCTGATGTAGCCGGAATGTCTTCAGCAACTTTAGCTTCAGACTCAGAGACTGGAGGCCTTGGTCCTTTGCGAAGCCTGCGTAACGCTGGCGACGCCTGTGGAGTTGGAGTTGGCTGGGCTTCAAACTCTTCTTCCTCTTGTGCTTGTGGGTAATCAGCCCATGATGCATCCTGAGCAATTGGCGTCAGAGGACGACCAATGCTGATGAGTTTGATGTGTGTTATCACAGGCGATGATACCTGTTGGTGCTCGAGCTGAGGAATGACTGCATCATCTTCAACATGGTCATGGTGACCAATGTCTTCAGCAGCGAGGGGATCAGCTGCTGGAGAGTCTTCAACTTCATGAGCCTCTGTGAAAGCAGGCTCATGGACAGTCAGATGACGTTCTTGAGGTTCAGCGTCAGGGCAAACCATGGAGATGGGTTCAACATTCAAGGGCTCTGTGGGAGCAGCCCATTCCTTCTTGGTCTTTCGCTTCTTTTTGGAGGGAGCAGTAGCAGAGGCTTCAGGATGTTTCCCCTTTCTGGCTTCAGCCTCAGCAGTCCTCGTCTTCTTCAGCTCTGAAGCGGTTGATCGAACCTTTGGCTTCGAGCCAGTCATGCTAGTTGGGAAGACAATGGGATCTTCTTCCTGCCTTGGTGCGTCGGGTTCGGCCATAGCGGGCTTCTTTTTCTTCTTTGCAGCCATCCTGGGGTCGATGCCAGGACGCCCAAGGGCCTTGCGCTTCTCAGCCTCATTGTAGGCTTGCACACACTTGTCAGCCAGGCCCTTCATGCGCTCACGAGAGCCTTGAGCTTCTTCACGCTTATTGAGAACGGCTTCTTTAAGCTCGTGCAGCATGAGCTTGAAGTTCTTGACCTCTTGAACACTGAGCTTGGCCATATGCTTCTTGAACTGAGCCTTTTCATAGTCAATCTTTTGCTTCAGTTCAACAATGCGCTGGGCGATAGCTAATTCTGAAGCAATGGCGCCATGGAAGGCGACACTGAGGCCAATGGGAAGCTGCAGGTCTTCGAAGCTGAGGTTGGGCGTTTCAAACCACTCATCAATGAAGTCGTGGATGATTGCCACGTCAAAGAGCAGCAAATTGTTGAAGATTTCTGCTTCTTCTTTGCTCTTGATCAGCTGCTCAAGAGCGTCATCTGCAAGATCTTCATCACTGGACAGATCAATGGCGTCGTTGCACAGTATGGCAGCAGCTGTCAGCTCTTGGTGGCCTGTGTGTGGCAGAGGCATCTTGACCTTCTGGGGCTTGAAGATGCGTGACAAATCTTCAGACTGCACACTGTCTTCAGGAGGTGCAGTGGCCAATGGCTTCGCCCGTGAGATTCTTGGTGCAGAGGCAGGCTTGGAAGCTTTTGGCTGCTTCAGTTTCTTTGGCTTCGGCGCTGTAGGCGCTTCATCTGAGTCAGCGTCATCTGCAGGCTCATTTACGGCAGTCCCTTGAACCACAATATGGGTGATGAGACCCTCAAGGTTGTAGAAGGGCCCAAGAAGATTGGGTTCAGCTTCGCGAGTTCCATCGGCACGGGGAGCAGAGGGACCAGGGTTGAAGTCTAAACCCAAAGACTTCTTGTTCTGCTTCGCTGAGTCCTTGGCAAACTGGAAGTTGCGCTTGAACAGATTGTCGTCACGACACATAGTAGTGACGACGGGTGTGCATCTGCAGGCTGTGGCCCACGGACCATGCAGGGATAGAAGCCTTGTTCAATGGCTTCTTCTCTGGACCTGGGTTGAAGATTCTTGTATAGGATGTCTCCCCACGGTCGCTTGATGGCATTTTTCTCAGCATATTCTTGGGTCACAAACTAGTATTTGAACCATTGTTCTGCCCAATATCTTCGAATCCACTGGATTTGGGTCTTGAGCTGATTATAATCCTCTTTAGGATCTGTCTTGTAAAGTTCTGAGAGGTCATCAGGCAGATCTCTTGATGTTCCGCCACGACGCTGTCTGCCTCCCTTCCTTGCAAATTTCTCTGAAGCCATGAATTTTAAACTGAAAGGCTTCAATACGTTCAAAGGCTTAAAGGGCTTTCGTTTGCTGCACAAACATGAACTGGCTTCGGGAGAATTTATATGATGCTGTAGGAATTCTGCAAATGAATGCAGACTATGAGAACCAAGGGATTCTCCCACGGACATGTACATGTGACAGCATTAAGGTGTTTAGAAGACATTGACCTCATCGTGCGAAGACATTCACTCATAGATAAGGAGTTGGTTCCAGATTTGTATGAATCCATGGATCAGTACAAGTGAGGAATCTAACTACTTTGTGAAGTACAAGTGAATATACTAGGCATATTATGAGATGCAGTATGTAAGAGATCCAACTTGTGTGAACAGAAACTGCTTGTGGTAGAAAGTGATGAAGCTATAGGATCAAAAGGGCTGTAAAAAAGGGAGTTTTATTTACCACATGAAGAACTGCTAGACGAAGTGGAAGAGGAGGCCGAGCAGTTCGATCGTCCGTGCCCTAACTTGGCGACGGAGGACACCTACGGCGACGGCGGAGAAGATGATGTCCGCGGTCGACGTGAAGACGGCGTCGGAGAGGTTGCGGCAGCGAAGCGCTTCGTCGCCGGCGTCGTCGAGGACTAGAGGTGGTGCTAGGGTTCATGCGAGAGTGGAAGAAGAGATAATGACTGCGGTGAGGCGTGTATTTATAGGGACAGGGGTGGCTCAGTGTTATTACACAGGTGCCCCTGGCGATTCACATCTGAGGAACACGTGGCCATCATGCAGCATGTCGGAGGTTGTTCCACGTCCCACGCACGCCTGGATTGTCGGGTTGTCGTTCCCACTTCTCCGGGTTTCAGGTGAAGGAATGAGCATTGAAAACTGACTTAATGTTTGTCTCTGTATCTTCTGCTGACAAGGACGCAGAGAAGACATTCGACAGTTTCAATAGAATGCATATGACTTGGAGAGATAGAGTTTGAGATAGAAAGCATAGAGAGGTTAGGTCCGATCACATTCACTTAGTTCAAAAGACTCAACATGAAGACATAGCTATAAGTGAATGCTGTAGAGGACAGAACACTAGTATATATACATTCAACATAGTGAAGATAATCATGAAGACATGTTGAAATTGAAGCCAAACCAAATGTGAAGACATAGCAAATGTAACGCCATGAGTGAAACACTTCGAACAGAACCTTTGGTGGTGGCGTTACCCACCGTATAGGAAGTATTAGACCCAGACACGGCGCACAATTATCGTGGCGTTCCGAAGTCAAATTCCACATTAATGTATTCACACTTAGAATGTATGTCTTCATTGATTGAAGATATACTTTACTTCGTGTGTTGCACATCTAAGTCGTCAATATGCATAAGTGTTAGGATGTGTGCCTGATCACAGGACATTTGAGGATTCCAAGATATTTAGCTCACACCGTAACTTGCAAAATCTCTTCTCATCCAAGGGCTTGGTGAAGATATCTGCCAATTGTTCTTCAGTGTTGACGTGTATGATATCAATGTCTTCCTTCACAACATGATCTCTAAGAAAGTGATGACAAATTTCAATGTGCTTTGTCTTCGAGTGCTGAACTGGGTTGTTGGCAATCTTGATGGTGCTTTCGTTGTCGCAGTAGAGTGGCACTTGCTTCAGATGAATGCCATAGTCCTTGAGTGTTTGCTTCATCCACAGAAGCTGAGCGCAGCAAGATCCAGCAACAATGTATTCAGATTTAGCAGTGGAGAGAGATACACAGTTCTGCTTCTTTGAAGACCAACATACAAGTGATCGTCCCAGAAAATGACATGTGCCTGATGTAGACTTGCGATCCACCTTGTCACCAGCATAATCAGCATCCGATAATCCAACCAGATCAAACTCTGAGCCCTTTGGATACCATAATCCTAGAGTTGGGGTGTGAGCCAAATATCGAAGAATTCACTTCACAGCTAAGTGATGCGACTCCTTTGGTGCCGCTTGGAATCGAGCACACATGCAAACACTAAGCATAATATCTGGCCTAGATGCACATAGATAAAGTAAAGAACCAATCAGGGAGCGGTATACCTTTTGATCGAACTCTTTACCATTGTCGTCGGGATCCAGATGATGTTTGGCTGGCATTGGCGACGTGAAGCCTTTGCAGTCTTGCATACCGAACTTCTTCAGGCAATCTTTGAGATACTTCTCTTAAGATATGAAGATGCCGTTGCGTTGCTGTCGTATTTGAAGACCGAGGAAGAACTTCAGCTCTCCCATCATGGACATCTGATATTGCTCTTGCATCATATATCCAAACTCTTCACTGTACTTCTGATTGGTGCAGCCGAAGATGATGTCATCCACATATATTTAGCACACAAACAGTTCACCATCATATGTCTTTGTGAAGAGAGTGGGGTCGAGGGAACCAGGTATGAAGCCTTTGCTCTTCAGGAAGTATTTGAGTGTGTCATACCAAGCCCGAGGGGCTTGTTTGAGGCCATACAGTGCCTTGTTGAGCTTGTATACCATGTTAGGATGTTTTGGATCTTCAAAGCCAGGCGGTTGTGCAACATACACTTCTTCTTCAATCTTGCCATTGAGAAAGGCGCTCTTCACATCCATTTGATATAGAAGTATGTTATGATGATTTGCATAGGCCAGCAGTATGCGTATGGCTTCAAGTCTAGCCACAGGAGCAAATGTTTCATCGAAGTCAATGCCTTCCACTTGAGTATATCCTTGAGCAACGAGACGAGCTTTGTTTCTGACAACTTGACCATGCTCATCTTGCTTGTTGCAGTATATTCATTTGGTGCCTATTATGTTGTACTTCCGAGGATCAGGACGCTTAACCAGTTCCCATACATTATTCAGCTCAAACTATTGAAGCTCTTCTTGCATAGCTTGAATCCATTCAGGCTCCATGAAGGCTTCTTCAACTTTCTTGGGTTCTGTTATTGAGACGAATGCGAAGTGCCCACAGAAATTTGCTAGCTGAGTTGCCCTTGACCGAGTGAGCGGACCAGGTGCATTGATGCTATCAATTATTCTCTCAATCTGCACTTCATTGGCAACACGAGGATGTACAGGGCGAAGATTTTGCTCTTGCTGATCATTGTTGTTGTTTGAGGGATTGTCTTCAGGCTGAGCGTTGTCTTCAGGTTGATCATGTGCGGAGATGATAAGTTCCTCTTCAGGTTGAGCTTCAGAGGGTATGATTTCTCCAGTTCCCATTAGTTTGATTGATTCACTGGATGGAACTTCATCTAGCACATTTGGCAGGTGCTCTCTCTATGAACCGTTAGTCTCATCGAACCGCACATCCACTGTTTCAACCACTTTATAATGAAAGAGATTGAAGACTCTGTAGGAGTGCGAATCCTTTCCATATCCAAGCATAAAACCCTCATGTGCTTTTGGTGCAAATTTTGAAGTGTGATGTGGATCCTTGATCCAGCACCTGGCTCCAAATACTCTGAAGTAACAGACATTTGGCTTCTTGCCAGTAAGGAGCTCATAAGATGTCTTGTTCAGAAGCTTGTGAAGATAAACACGATTGATTGTATGGCATACAGTATCAATGGCTTCAGGCCAGAATTTTCTTGGCATCTTGTATTCATCTAGCATCGTTCAGGCCATCTCAATGAGTGTTCTGTTCTTGCGTTCGACGATGCCATTCTGCTGTGGCGTGTACGGAGCTGAGAATTCATGTGTGATACCCAAAGTATCAATATATGTATCAAGGCCAGTGTTCTTGAATTCAGTGCCATTGTCACTTCTGATGTGCTTTATCTTGGCGCCATAGTTGTTCATTGCTCGATTGGCGCAGCGTTTGAAGACATCCTGCACTTCAGTCTTGTAGAGAATTATGTGCACCCAAGTATATCTAGAATAATCATCAACAATGACAAAGCCATAGAGACAAGAAGTAGTAGTAAGCGTTGAGTAATGAGTGGGACCGAAAAGATCCATGTGGAGCAGTTCGAAGGGTCGAGTGGTTATCGTGATTGTCTTCGAGGGATGTTTGGCCCTCGTCATCTTTCCTGCTTCACAGGCACCGCATAAGTGATCTTTCTTGAACTTGACGCCCTCGATGCCTATGACATGCTTCTTCTTTGCAAGGGTGTGGAGGTTCCTCATGCCAGCATGCCCTAGCCTCCGATGCCAGAGCCAGCATTCTGAAGCTTTTGCTAGAAGACAGACGGCAAGCTGTGGTCCTGCTGAGAAGTCTACCATGTACAAATCATCTTTCCGATACCCTTCAAACACTAGAGACTTGTCAGATTCCATTAGAACAAGGCAACGATATTTTCCAAACATTATGATCATGTTCAAATCACAAAGCATTGAGACAGACATTAAGTTGAAGCCAAGGGATTCAACAAGCATGACTTTATCCATGTGTTGATCCTTTGAGATTGCAACTCTACCTAAGCCCAATACCTTACTTTTACCAGTGTCAGCAAATGTGATATGACTCTTGTCGGATGGACGTAAGGTTGAGTCCATAAGAAGGCTTCTTTTTCCAGTCATGTGATTGGTACACCCACTATCAATAATCCATTCTGAAGACGCTGGTGTCGTACCCTACAGTGCAGTTAGGGGGATAGGCTTCACGAAGAGAATTGTGAAGCAAAAACATTTGACGAACCAGTGGGTTATGAAAGCTTAGATCCAGATTAGGACTAATAGGGAGAGTAGCAAGCGATTCAGGAACGAAGTACATAGTAAGACCATTCGGGCATTTGATCTTGCGCCCTACAAGATGTTTAAGGTCCCCAGCAATAGCGTCGGACGATTTTGGTTTTCTGCTGGAGACCTTTCCCTGCAAAAGAGAGTTAAGCTTTCTTAGCCACCCACATCTTCAAGGGTGGCTTAGAAGCAATAATTCTAAGTGCAGCGTCTGAGAACTTTGGCTTTGGAGCCCTAGCAAAAAGTCTTGCAGGCAGACAATAGTACTCATAAGAATAAGCAGAATAGTTCTTGGTCTTATGAACATGGCGGTTCGATGAACCGCGCTCATATTCATAGGCCTGAGTATGGTTTCCCTGCAAAACGTTTGTGTTGGTGTGACTCAGGTGAGTCCTCTGTCTGTAGGAAGCCTTTGGGCCGTATGAAGCCTGTGGTCTAGGGTTTGTCTTCTTCATCTATGGTGTCATGATGACATTCACAGGAAGATTTTCCAAACACCTTTTCGGCACCCAGATCTTCTTCATAGGCGGTCCATTCCTGCAGTTAGTACCAATGTACCCGGCAAACACTTCACCATTCTGATTCTTAAACAGTTTATAGTTTGCATCAAAGGATTCATCAATGACAATGGGGTTAGCACAAGTGAAGCCAGATAGATTGGATGGATCTGCTGAAGGTTCCTTTGCAGCAACCCATGTGGTTTTGGGGTACTGCTCAGGTTTCCAGTAAGAGCCATCGGCATTTATTTTCCTTACGAACCCAACACCCTCTTTCTTAGGGTTTCGGTTCAGGATCTGCCTTTTGAGGACATCACATAGTGTCTGATGCCCTTTGAGACTTTTGTACATCCCTGTTTCAAGCAATGTCTTCAACCTAGCATTCTCATTAGCAATAGCAGTGGTATCCTCAACAGCAGAGGGGTTAGTTACCACATCAACAGTTGAAGATATTGCAACAGTAGCAGCAGTAGAACACTCAGCAACAGAAGTAGCATTGTCACGCTCGATGCACTTAATACATGGTGGTTCAAATCCTTCCTGAGCGGAACTGACCTGTTTGGCGTGAAGTGACTCGTTTTCCTTTTGAAGATCTTCATGGGCCGCTCTCAATTTCTCAAGATCTTGCTTCCTTTGAAGATAATCATAGGAAAGCTTTTCATGAGTTGTTGAGAGCGTTTCATGACGACTTTCAAGTTCCTCATACTTAACGTGAAGATTTTTTATGTCTTCAATTAAGGAGTCAGATCGAGTCATTTCAGCGCCTAACAGATCATCGCTTTTGTCTAACAGTTTTTGAATATATTCCATGGCTTTCTGTTGTTCAGTTGGAATTTTAGCAGGTGTTTTGTAGCTGGGTATAGAACCACAATCAGAGTCATCTTCACTAGATGTTTGATAGTGAGTAGTGCGTGTGTTTACCTTGGCACCACGTGCCATGAAGCAGTAGGTAGGAGCGGAGTAGTCCTTGTCATTTGCATCGGTGTCGGTGATGAAGTCATTGTCTTCAGTGTTGAAGATGGACTTGGCAACGTATGCTGTAGACAGACCTGCAGCGCCAGAATCGGACTCCTCCTCAGACTCCACCTCCGCCTCCTCAGAAGCGGACTCCTCCTCTGAATCCATTTCCTTGCCAACAAACGCACGTGCCTTGCCAGATGAGCTCTTCTTGTGTGATGAAGACTTTGAGGAAGACTTGGAAGATGACTTTGAGTATTTCTTCTTCTTCTTGTCATCAGAGTCATATTCCTTGCTCTTCTTCTTCTTCTTGTTCTCATTGTCCCACTGCGGACACTCAGAGATGAAGTGGCCAGGTTTCTTGTACTTGTGACATGTTTTCTTCTTGTAGTCATGAACAGAAGCTTCATCATTCCTTGAGCTTGATCGTGAAGACTTTCTGAAACCTTTCTTCTTGGTGAATTTTTGGAACTTCTTCACAAGCATAGCAAGTTCCCTTCCAATGTCTTCAGGATCATCAGAACTGCTGTCAGATTCTTCTTCAGATGAGGAGACAACTTTTACCTTCAAGGCACGAGTTCGCCCATAGTTTGGACCGTAGATATCTCTTTTCTCAGAAAGCTGAAACTCATGTGTGTTGAGCCTCTCAAGTATGTCAGAAGGATCGAGTGTCTTGAAATCAGGACATTCTTGAATCATCAGGGCTAGGGTGTCAAACAAACTGTCAAGTGATCTCAGTAGTGTCTTGACGACTTCATGCTTGGTGATCTCAGTAGCGCCAAGGGCTTGAAGCTCATTTGTGATGTCAGTGAGTCGATCAAACATGAGCTGGACATTCTCATTGTCATTTCTCTTGAAGCGGTTGAAGAGGTTGCGAAGGACACTGATTCTCTGATCTCTCTGGGTTGAGACGCCTTCGTTGACCTTGGAGAGCCAGTCCCAGACTAGCTTAGATGTTTCCAAAGCACTCACGCGGCCATACTGTCCTTTGGTCAGATGACCACAGATGATATTCTTGGCAGTAGAGTCCAAGGTGTTTGACACTTTCCCCACAAAGGTATGGACAGTGGAGATGAATTTTTCTTCCACCACTTCATTTATTCATTGAATGATTCGTCCTCGAATGACGAAGATCTTGTGGTGGCTGCACTGGTCGTTCACGACCACATTGAACGGCAGCTTCCTCGGTATAGGGGTCAGTCCCTGGCCGTGCTTCCAACCTGAACCGCAACAGAGAGAGGCCACGCCCTGCTCTATGCTGATTACTTTGCGAATACCCCGCTCTTCAAGCCAGATAAATTTCGTCGTCGTTTTCGTATGGCAAGGCATCTGTTAAATCGTATCCGAGAGGGAGTGGTTGCTCATGAGTCATGACCCATACTTCGAGTGCAAGACGGATGCCCTTGGCAAGCTTGGATTCTCCTCTTAGCAGAAATGCACCGCGCCCATCCGCATGCTTGCATATGGAATTCCAGGCGATCTGGTGGATAAGCACGTGTGCATGAGTGAGTCGACATGTCTGCTGTCACTGTACAACTTCTGCAAGGCCGTGGTGGCAGTGTTTGGTCCTGAGTACTTAAGGCAGCCAAATGCCGCTGATACAGAAAAGTTGTTGGCGATCAACGCTGCTAGAGGCTTTCCAGGCATGCTTGGCAATATAGATTATATGCACTGGGAGTGAAAGAACTGTCCATTTGCTTGGCAGGGCCAGTACAAGGGGCATGTTAAAGCATGCACTGTCATATTAGAAGCGGTGGCTTCGCAAGATCTTTGGATATGGCACTCTTTCTTCGGCATGGCAGGTTCTCACAATGATATCAACGTGATGCAACGTTCTCCAGTCTTCGCAAGGATTGCAGAATGCCACTCCCCACCTGTCAACTTTGAGATCAACGGCCTCCAGTACAACAAGGGATACTACCTAGTTGATGGTATATATCTTCAGTGGTCAACTTTTGTGAAGACAATCTCGAACCCCCAAAGTGAGAAGAAACAGAGATTTGCCCAAAAGCAAGAGAGTGCTAGAAAGGATGTGGAACGTGCTTTTGGTGTGCTTCAATCTCGTTGGGGTGTTGTTCGAAACCCTGCACTGCCATGGGATGAAGGGAAGCTTTGGGAGCTGATGACTGTTTGTGATGCACAACATGATCATCGAGGACATGCGTGATAACAACATGTTCGACCAAGGATTTGATTTTCAATGTGAAAGTGTTGAGCCCCTGCACCAAGAACATGCCACGTTTGAACAGTTTGCCCAATTTCATCGTGAAATGCGTGATTGACACACTCATTTGGATCTTCAAAATGGCTTGGTTGAGCACATGTGGAATCACATTGGTAACCAATAGATGTATTGGTTCATTATGTTCATTCAAGAAAAATTTGATTTTGTTGTAAAACTATTTTATTAGAGACAATTTTGATTGGGTTGTAAAACTATTTTTATTTCAGACAATTAATATTTGGACGTGCAAATTAGTTTTGAACATTGAAATATTAACATTTGGGCATTTTTAGCCGTGACAGACAGAATGGGGCCAAAGGATGTGTCCACGCGTTGAGCGCACGGCCACCGCATACCAGAAAAGGCCCGAACACAACCCCATTGCCCTATCCAAACGGACAGAATCCAGGCTAAATGGACGCCAGTTTGGGGTGGTGCGCTGGAGTTGGCCTTATTTTTAACAGCAAATTCAAGGCTATTTTGCTCCCGGTGTCCAGGCCAGGTGATGTTTCCGCTTCACCAAACTGCATGCAATTCCACACAAAGACTACCACTTGGCAAATTATCATATTTCAGAGCTACAATGGGAGAGGGGGGAGGGCATGGTTTTTTTAGATGTTTTAGTTTTAGTTTTATGGCTATTGTCCTACTCATAGATAGTGGCAATTCCATGAAGAAGACCTCGTCCCGGTGATGCGTCTAGTATTGTCGGTGGGCGTGTAGAGGCGTGTTTCCATCGGATCTGTCTTCGGTGCATATGTTCGGATCTGGTCGTCGTTCATGTCTCTTCAGATTGAATCCTTTCGATCTACACTACTCTTCACCAGCAACGGCTGCTGTTCTGGTGCGCTGGTCTTATGAGACCTTAGCACGACAACTTTTCGACTATCTATTACAACAAGTTTTGCTCGAGGATGGAGGACGTTGATTGCGGCACGCCTTCGGCTCGCTTCAATACTTGTACGCTAGGTGGTCTATGAATCTAGATGTAATTTTTATTATGTCTCGTGTTCGTTATACTGCTATGATTGAACATGAAAATAGAACACACTATCCAAGACGGAATGTGGAATAACGTCTAGCTCACTTATCTTCACTGCAAGATTGACAAGAAAAACAATCTATCCTTCACTTAAAGGATGTTGAGAAAAACAACTCCCTGCATACCCCATGAAACCTTCACAATAACCATATGTCCCCTCTCAGGGAATTATTAGCTACCCCAGAATAATCCAGCACTAGGAGGGCTAAAGTGCAAAAAGCAGCCTACACAAAAGTCATCAGTGGAGCACACAATTGCCACTTGATCATTAATGGTCTCCCTTTCGTCGTCACCCCTAAACAGAAATCAAATCTGCCTCCCTAAACTGCAAAGCTTCAAGCACCAGCGACCTCCCTCCATCTCCGTCCCTTCTACTTCTCACCCATCTCCCCTCCCTCCCATGGCTGGAGTAAGCACGAACCACAAGGATAGTACAAGATAGCGCAGCGGAGTGGCGTAGGGAGCTGGTCAAGCGCAGCAGCCTCACAGCATCCAACCTCCAACCACCGCCGCGACCATGCGTGCCGCCGCGGCGCTCCTCCTCGCCGCCGGAGTCCTCTGCCTCGTCGGCGGCCGCGCGGCGTCCGCGTCGCCCGACTTCGACTACCCGGCGGCGTTCAACTTCGGCGACTCCAACTCCGACACGGGCGGCCGCATCGCCGCGGGCTTCGAGCCCATGCCCCCGCCCTACGGCTCCACCTTCTTCGGCGCCCCCTCCGGCCGCTTCTCCGACGGCCGCCTCATCCTCGACTTCCTCAGTGAGCACCCCCTCCCGCTCCCGACCCCCATCGATTCCCGGCCCGTCTCGTCTCCACATCCACGCTTCGCTGCCATCTGCATCTCACCACCACCAGCACCGGTGCTGACGGAAGGAATCGCCGTGTCGTAGACTGTCGAAAATCGAAATGGCTCGTCAGTGCGTGATTTTTGCGTGCGCCCTCTGGATGTTGCAGCAGCAGCACGAAACGAATCGTCGTGTACGGATGATACCACCACCGTCTGCAGCCGATCGTTTCCCTGATGGCAGCGTGCACATCTCCGCCGGGTCCAGCCGGTGGTTGGAGCAAAAGGCCGAATTGGTTAGGATTGTCCTTTGCTCGACAGGTCAAACGCACCCCCGGGGCGGTGGTTAGGGCCTTAGGGGTGGAGATCGACGCACCACTCTGCAGCCGGTCCTTGGTAGTTGCATTCACTGTCTTAACATTATGCTAGTGGAATTGTGCTGGATGTGAGGGGTCCAGCTCTGTTCGTGCGGTTTGGCACCCCTTGATTGTTGCAACATTTTGGTGAGATCGTGTGGGTCTGTGGGGAAAGCAAGCTCTGCTTCTTGGGTGGTATTCTGTTCATACAGTGTACATAGAATTAGTTTGTTGCGATCCGGGTGCCTAACTTCCCGGCTGTAGTGAGCGAGACATATCATGTGCTCTCATTTAACTTATTAACTAGTAGTTTGACAGGGCCAATACTTTGCACCTGACTTTTATAGGTTATAAATCATTACGAGGCCAAGTGATGATGGATGTTTACTTTTCGGAAAAAAGAACTGATGATGGGTGTTTGGAGGAGAAACGTTTTTTAGAATAATTTGGAGTAGCTAAGAAGCAAACAAATGGCTTGCACAGTTCTCCTTGTAGGAGCTACATTTTCCCCGTAGTTAAGATGTTGATCAATGATCATTAACTTATAAGCATGAGTTCCATGGTTTGATCGCAATGAGTCTAATTAAAAACATTTTTGCAGTATCTGATTCATCGGCACAAATAAAATTTATGCAAAGCTGTATATCAGATAAGGTGATTCATTTGAGTTGCTCATGTCAGGAGGTGCTTTAGGGGGCCTATTGCATTATATTTTGTCTGAAATGCTGATCCCACTGAACCTTGATTTTCTTGATATGGCTGACACCTGACAGGCTATTGCTCTTACTTTTGTCAAAGAAAAATAATGGGGTGTTCTGTATTCTGATATGTGTTTCCTCTACTTCTCCTTGTAGTGGATGCGATGGATATGCCATTCCTCAATGCATACTTGGATTCTCTTGGCGCGCCTAACTTCCGGGCAGGTGTTAATTTTGCTCAAGCTGGCTGTTCGATTACTCCAGCAAGTGCAACATCTGTCAGCCCTTTTTCATTTGGTCTTCAGATTAAGCAATTCTTTGCATTCAAGGAAAAAGTCACCAGGCTGCTCTCTCAAGGTATGACTGATTAACAGGTTGTCTTGTACGGTACGCACAACCTTTGTATATTTGTGGACTGCAAAGCAAAACGTACATGTCTTTTGCAGTATCCTAGAAGTATTTATTCCTTAGTAGAACCCTTGATTAAATGGATGTGACTTGCCAGCTGTTCTAAAGACTTAGTGCAAAAAAGTCTGAACTCATGAAAGATCTCAGCAGAACAATTGGAACCATCAAACTGAATAAGTAGATATTGTTGATTGATTACCATATTTGTGAAAGTGCAATTTCTGTATTTCACCAGAATAAATTAGACAATACAACATAGGATAACATTCATAACACATTAGAAATTATTGCACTGAGTGCAATCAGAAAATCTAAAGCTTGATTGTCCTCTTTGAATAGTCTGACGAGCATCAGTTGTGGTACAAAGTTCCAAGAGTATATATCAACTGACGAGTAAATAATGATAAGCTCCTCGATACAACAGATAACCATCCAATTCTTTTGATTTCACCAATTCAGACTATGGAACTCTTATTATATTTTTACAGGAGATAGGTACCGTCGGTATATTCCTCAGTTGGATTACTTTTCAAAGGGACTCTACATGTTTGATATAGGTCAAAATGACCTTGCTGGTCAATTCTACTCAAGAACAGAGGACCAAGTCATTGCATCCATTCCGACTATTTTGTCGGAATTTGAAACTGGGCTCAAGGTTTGTAAATACATAGTGCTTCATGGTTCTAATATTTTTCAGTCCATGGACTTGTCAGTTGTCATTTTGCCTCATTGCACTTTGGTAATCACATTGTTAATAGAGGTAAAAATCTCTGTTGTAGTTCATATAGGTTTCAGATTCTGTAACATGTATCTTGGTATTACTCTTTTAGTTATATAGTTTTCCAAATAAGTGCCTCACATTTAGGATATTTTTCTTTCATTTATAATACAATCTTATTCTATTATGTGTTCCTTGTTATTTCAGGCACTATACGATCAGGGTGCCAGGAAGTTCTGGATTCACAACACAGGTCCTCTTGGCTGCTTACCTCAAAACATAGATCTTTTTGGCAAAGACCCAACACAACTGGATGAACTTCATTGTGTAGCAAAGCACAATCGTGCTGCGAAGATTTTCAACTTACAGCTGCATGCACTTTGCACAAAGTTGAGAGCCCAGTTTTCTGGAGCTAATATCACTTACGTCGACATCTACTCCATCAAATACGCCCTGATTGGCAATTACTCTCGATATGGTATGCAAACTAGTGTTAACCACATCCTCTCGTTATCAACAAAACCAAGCATAAAAAATCATTTGGACTTGTCAGTATATCATATCAATAGGGTCTAGGAAGATGTTTCTAGATTACTAATCATGCTTCAAATATGATTATCATTTGGACTAAAAGAGAGTAAACAGTGACACTTTGGATTTTGGCTCTTCGCTCATGCTGTCTTCTAGTTTTTCAACTTTCTTGTGCTAGGGATTTTTACATATGCTGTTATGACCGACATATTAGGTGGGCTGTGGCCCAAGTTATCTTATCGTTATTAGGGGCTTAGCCCAGTTATCTTATCGGTATTAGGGTCGTTTGCTTAGGAGTCAAGTAAACCTCTCTATATAAGGAGAGGAGATGTATCAATCTAATCAAGCAAGAAGCAATCAGTATTTGCTCGGCTTCCCTTAGGGAGCCGGGAGACCTAACCCTAGCCGCCTCTTGCGCCGCCGCCGCCTCTTCTCCACCACGCAAGGACGGCGCCCAGCCGCCGGCCGCTGCGCCCTTGACCTCGTCTTCCTCCATCTTTCCCCTACAATCTCCGCCCTAGAACCAACAGAACCCTAGCTCCTAACACCTTGATATCAGGTAGCTCAGTTCCGATCATGTCTTCGCCGCTGCCCATCCCGTCGCTTCCGCTGCCGACCGTCACCACCACGCCGCTGGCCTTCTCCACCGCGCTGCTGCCCTCCCCGTCCGTGCCGCTGGTCGCATTCTCCGGCGCCGCCACCACCCAGATGACGGCGCCCTCCACCGCACCATCGGCCGCCGTCTACTCCCCGGTGGAGATCACCGGGGTCCTCAACGATCTCGTCACCGCCGTCCAGGGGATACAACTATACCTAGCCGGCCCCTACGGGTCGCCGGCCGCCGTGACCGGGCCGGCCGCCCTGCCGTGGTATTCGGCACCCGCGGCGCCGACGGGGCCTCTACACCACCACTGGCCGCTTCAGCCGCCGCCCGCCGCCGCGCCCCAATGGTCGCAGTGGCCGACGCCGGCCCTCGCCGCGTCACCCACGCCACCCGGGTCGTCGCCGCCACCGCCCTGGCAGCCCTGGCAGCCGCCGCACCCCGGGGCCACCGTGACGCTGGTCGGGCCGCTGCAGCTACAGCCAGCCCCCGCCACCGCCCCGATCTGGCCACAATGGCCGGCCGCGGCCATCGCCGCACCCGCCACCTCCGCCGTTTCCAGGCAGCAGCAGCTGCCGCTGCCGGCGCCTCCACCGCCCAGCACCGGGCTGACTACAACCGCGCCGGCGGGCGTGCCGATTCAGCAAGTGCAGTTCCCGCCCTCGCCATCCCAGCTTCCGGCCTGGTTGCCCGGGACGTCACCACCGCCAGTCTACACCATGGCCGTCGACCAGCCGGCGCCCTCCCTGTCGTACGACGGGCCCTCCGGCTCCGCGGGTTTCCACGCTGGCTTCGACGGGCCACCGCTTTCCTGCGGACCACCTGTGCACATCGGACCAATGCCATCCTCTTCGCTGCTCCGTACCGCCGAGCCGTACACTCATGGCGGTCATGCTCAGACACCGCCGCGCTTCGCCAAGCTCGCCTTCGCCACCTACGACGGCGCCGAGGACCCCCTCAACTGGCTCAACCAGTGCGAGCAGTTCTTCCGGGGGCAACGGACGCTCGCGTCGGACCGCACCTGGCTCGCCTCTTATCACCTCCGCGGCGCCGCACAGACGTGGTACTACGCCCTCGAGCAGGACGAGGGCGGCATGCCCCCATGGGAGCGTTTTCGCGAGTTCTGCCTCCTTCGCTTCGGACTACCGATACGTGGGAGCCGGCTGGCGGAGTTGGGCCGCCTTCCCTTCACCTCTACGGTGCAGGACTACATCGACCGCTTTCAGGCCCTGGCGTGCCACGCGTCCGCCGTGACGGCTCACCAGCGGGCCGAACTCTTCGTCGGCGGTCTGCCAGATCATATCCGCGTGGACGTCGAGCTGCAGGGACCCCAGGACCTCCAGACGGCCATGTACTACGCCCGCGCGTTCGAGCGCCGCGCGGTGGCCATCCAGCAGGCATCACCGTCCCGGGCCGCTGGGCCGCCACCCTGGCCGGATGTTTCCGAGCAGGGTCAGCCTGCTCAGGCTTCCGCAGCACACCTTGCCGCGACCGCGGCGCGCCCGTTCCGCCGGTTCACCTCGGCCGAGCTACTCGAGCGT
This sequence comes from Triticum aestivum, assembly GCF_018294505.1. Classification (NCBI taxonomy): domain Eukaryota; kingdom Viridiplantae; phylum Streptophyta; class Magnoliopsida; order Poales; family Poaceae; genus Triticum; species Triticum aestivum. The sequence goes on from NC_057794.1 coordinate 444,433,506, forward strand.
CGCCGCCAAGGGTTGTGCTTCAACTGCGACGAGACCTACATGCCCGGCCACGTCTGCCCCCGACTCTTCTACCTGGAGGCTGCAGACTACATTGAGGAGGACGCCGTCGCCGCCGGGCTCGGCGACCTGGCCGCCCCAGCTGTCGCGGAGGTGTTTGATGCTGGTTGATCACCTCGAGGAGTTCAGTAAGCGCTTCCCCGCCTTACAGCTCGAGGACGAGCTGTTTGTGCAGGCGGGGAGAAGTGTTATGACCGACATATTAGGTGGGCTGTGGCCCAAGTTATCTTATCGTTATTAGGGGCTTAGCCCAGTTATCTTATCGGTATTAGGGTCGTTTGCTTAGGAGTCAAGTAAACCTCTCTATATAAGGAGAGGAGATGTATCAATCTAATCAAGCAAGAAGCAATCAGTATTTGCTCGGCTTCCCTTAGGGAGCCGGGAGACCTAACCCTAGCCGCCTCTTGCGCCGCCGCCGCCTCTTCTCCACCACGCAAGGACGGCGCCCAGCCGCCGGCCGCCGCGCCCTTGACCTCGTCTTCCTCCATCTTTCCCCTACAATCTCCGCCCTAGAACCAACAGAACCCTAGCTCCTAACATATGCTGAATTATCAGTTTTCATGTTCCCTCATCATCAGAATATCTACACAGTAATACTCGTAAAGATCATTGAAGTAATGTTTTTTAAATTTCCACTTTCAAACTTTTACAGGATTTGAAAGTCCCACCGAAGCATGCTGTGGATACGGAGGGCCACCCCTGAACTATGATGGCAGAGTGCCGTGTGGACAGACAAAATCTGTGAACGGTAATCTCGTAACCGCGAAAGGATGCAGCGACAGCACTGAGTATGTCAATTGGGATGGAATACATTACACGGAAGCTGCAAATTTCCACGTTACATCGCAGATTCTGACCGGGAAGTACTCAGACCCTCCGTTCGTCGACAAGATGCCATTCCTTATAAAACCGAGGTTCTAATGAGCTGGTATTTATTCCCACAACTGAATTAGTAAACCAATGTAATGTTGTATTGACCACAACTGATGTATTATTTATCACATGTCAATAATCACATATAGCTTCTTTTTTCATTAGTTCAAATATGTTTTTTTGGTGATGTGCACTGTTCTCTTGGCAAAATTACTCGAAATTTCGTTGTAGCATGCAAGTTTTGAAGGAGAGCTTCACATTTTGCAAGCAATTGAAGTTACTAAAGAATCTTGGCAAGAAAGAGTAGATTTGCATCCAAATTAATCACACTATCCAGTTGAGCTATCGTAAGAAGAATTAATAAGTCCTGTTTGGGTGAGAATTTTTGTCCGAGTACTGCGGGAACTGAACTGTTTGCTCTGTAAAATTACCTAGTTCCAAACAGGCGGCAAACACTGCACACGAGCGCGGGTGCGCTTGCATTGATCTCTCTCTGTTCACTTCTAAAAATTCGAGCAGAAAACCGGGGGGATTCGAAAAATTACTGTGCTGTACTGTACACTGCGCGGCGCTGGAATGGATCACTTCTTGGAGATGTAGGCATAGTACTGCGCCATGGGCACGACGAAGGCGATGACGAGCAGGCCGCCGACGACGAGCGTGAACTGCCCGCGCTTCTCCTCCGTCTCCTCCTTGCTCTTGAAGTTGGACTCCCGCTTGCTCTCCTGGAACGCCGGCCCGCCCGGGTCCGGCAGCCCGTCGATCGCCGCCACCAGCCGCTTCGCCGTCGAGAAGATGGCCTCGTTGTACTTCTCGTCCGTCGCCAGCACTGCAATGCACGCGAGCATATCAGACGCTCATGCTCCGTCCGTCGCCGCCGTAGTGATGAACATCATACTAGCATTTGATGGCCATTAGGGGAAAGGGGAAGCTAGTTACGTACCTGGGAGGTTCTCGGAGACGGTGGCGTCGAGGATGGCGTCGCCGACGGCCTGCACGAAGGCCGGGCCGCCGGTGATGGCGCCCTCCTTCTGGCTGGTGACCAGCACCACGATCCCCTTGTTGCTGCCGTCCTCCACCGTCGGGTACCACTTCTCCAGCACTTGGTCCGCGTACTCGAACGCGTCGGCTTTGCTCTGCACACACATGAACACACGTACCCAATGCGAGAGCATGGGTGAGCTTTTGCTAGCCGGCCGCCGGCGACGAGCTGCTTACTGATCGAGACCAGACAGTACACGTACAGTGAGCTTGCGGACGGTGACGAAGTTGATCCGGATGTTCTTGCGGGCCTCGAGGTCCCGGGCGAGGCGCTTGACGTCGGACTTGGTCACGCGGCTCAGCACGCCGGCGTCGTCCACCACGTACGTGTCGGCCGGCGGCCCGTCGTTGAGCACGTCGAACTCCGACGCCGCGGCCGGCGCGGGCGCCGGCGACAGCGTGAGGGCCAGGGACAGCGCCGCGGCGGCGAGGCCGTGGTGCAGGAACGACGCCCAGCTCCCGACGCCGCCGTCGCCGTCGCCGTCGCCACGCCAGGCGACGCCCGCCTGCGCCTGCTTCTTGAGCGAGCAGGAGACGGCGGCGGGGGCCGCTGGCTTCCTGCTCCTGGAGCCCCGGAGCGGGCCGAGCAATGCGGAGGGGGAGAGGAGGGTCTCCATGGCCGCGGGCGCGGAGCGGGAGGTGGGGGTTGTGCGGGGCAGAGTTCACGCCGGAGTTGCTCTGCCGCGTCCATTTTGTTTGTGCGAGCGGCGTCACTCGAGTCGGATCGTGATTGGGTGGCTGGGATTCTGGAGCCGGATAAGGCGCGGCGCCAGCGTGGACGCCCGGACATGTCTGTCTGTGTCACGATGCGATGGAGTTTGCAGTTTGCATCGCTATGGTTTTTTCTCCTGTTTGTGTCTACTAGTAATAATTTCTACTCCCTCCGTTCTTAAATATTTGTCTTTCTAGAAATTTCAACAAGTGTCTATATACGAAGCAAAATGAGTGAATCTACACTCTAAAATATGTCTATATACATCCGTATGTGGTAGCCATTTGAAATCACTAAAAAGACAAATATTTTGAAACAGAGGGAGTATTACGTAGGATATTAGTTACATGTTATATTAGATAAGATATATTTGTTGCACCTTGGTATTTAATAAGAGCAACTCCAATGGGGTGACCCAAACAGACGGTGCATTTGTCTGCTTTTTGTCCGTTTGGGTCGGTCGCTCGCCCGCCGTCTGCCTAGTTTTGCATTTGGGTCGACAATGCGCCCAACGCGCCGACCCATTTCATGTTCGCATTCAACTTTTAAATAAAAAAGGCCCGCGGCCGATCATGCCAGCGGCCATGTCTCATGACGGCATCATGCCAGCGCCGACATAGAATGGCGGCTTCAGAAAACACCACAGTTCATGCTGACGTATTTGCCAGCCGGCCGGCACACATGCCAACACACAAAAAATGGTGGGACTTGAGTTCGACCATGCCATTGCGGCTCCCGTGGTCATGCCGGCATACAAAAAAGATGACCCCTCGACGTCATAGATCAGTCGTCGTTGAATTTGAGCATGTCGGCCTGCATCTTCTCGAACCACGGCCTCTTCCTTGGCGACAAGGCGTTGAGATCCACCTTCATGATCTCCACCCCGGTCATCATGCTTGCAAGAGCCACTTCTTTCGCCTTTGTCTTGGCATTGGCGGCCTCGATCTCTAGCATCTTGGCTTGCTTCTCCGCCTCGAGCTCGAACATCTTGGCTTGCTTCTCGGTGTCAAGATCAAGCCTCCTCCTTTGGATCTCCATGAAAGCATCCATTTGCTCCGCCTTAAAACGCCGGCGCTCCTCCTCTCTTGAGTCCTGCTTATTCATCATGCTGTCCACGCTTGCGATCAAGGCGTTGGTGGCGGCATCTCGCTTGTCCTCCTTCTTGGAGTTGGTCTTCCCCCGAGGCCGTGCCGGCTCGCCCTCCTCAACATCCTCCACAACGCCCTCCCCCCCACGTGCCTTGAGCGCGGCATATTGTGCCTTGAACTTCTCTTCGTCCTTGATGACCCGATAGCAATGAGAAAGGTTGAAGCACTTGCCATTGTGTTGAACCTTGAATGCCTCCAAAGCTTGAAATGTCTATAAAATGTTTCCATGCAAGCATATGAGCAAGTGATAGCAAAATGAAGACGTAAAAGGATGATGTTGATGGCATAAAAGAGGGCGGCTTACTTGCTATCATACCATGTCTTGCACGCCGATGCCGCTCACGGGGCGGGCCTTGACGCTCTCAAGGGTGGCGCAAAACTTATTGCACTCTTGTTGGATCGCCCTCCACCGCTTGGGAATGGAGACCCACCCGCGCGCGCTCACAAATTGGTAGGGTAGAAACTTCTTGCGCTCATGAAACTCGCGGTGCACACGAGTCCAAAAGGTTGAATGCTTTTGCTCGGCGCCCGTCTTTGGGTCTTGTCCAATGTCTCGCCAACACTCGCAAAGAAGCTTGTCCTCGGCAGCTGTGTACGCCTTCGTGCGCTTGCTCTTGCGCTTCGGCTTAGGACCGGCGGTTTGGTTGGCGAGCTCGTCCTCGAACAAAGGCTCCACTTCGATGTCGCACTCGTCCTCTTTCTCTAGCCCACAGTCCTTCGGGAACTCGTGGTCGAGGGGGAATCCGTCCAGGTCGATGCCGACTTGATCACTCATGAAGGCCGCCTGATGGGGATCATAGCCAGCGGCCGACGTGAACGTCCCGCGGCCATCCTGGCTTTGCGTCTCCTCGGGATCGTAGCCAGCGCCCGGCGCACCACCCTCGAAGATGAGGTGTTGCATGTAGTCCTCGTCGACGGCGGACATCATTTCCTCGAACAGGTTACGGGCGCCCGGGAGACTGCCGGCCGGCGTCTGTCGCACGCGTTTCCTCGTGCCGCCGGACGACGAGCCATCGACCACCGGGGTGGCGTTGAGGTCGATGGGCGCGGGTGTGGAAGGCGCGACTACGCTCACGTCGGGTGAGCACTCCCCGGAGAGGCGGGAGGCCTGCGGGTAGACGTGGAAGCCGGGGACCGGGTTGCAAGCCGATGTGCGGGGTGAGTCGGGCATCACCATCCGAGGAAACACCGACGAGCCGGTGCTGGCAGCGGCGACAGCGGCTTGGACGAGGTTGTGTTGGCTAGGGTTTACCCCAAGCATGTAGAGTGCCTCCCTCGTTGCCGCGGCGACGTGGGCGTTGGTGAACTCCTGCTGTGCGGCGGCGGCGGCCTGCGCAGCGGCCTCATCCCACGTGTCCGCGGCGTGCCTCCGGCCCTTCCTCTTGGCTGACTCCCTTGCCCGCTGTTCGGGCGTCAGCGCCTTCTTCGGCTTGGTCGCCGCGGCGGTCTTGCGCGGGGCACGAGGCTTGCCTTTCCCGAAGGGGGCGGCGGCGCCGGACGAGGCGAGGGAGGCGAGGCCGGCGACGGCATCGAGGTGGAGGTCGATGGCGTCCTCCATGGCTTGTTGGGGGGTGGGGGCGCGTGCGGGCGGGAGCGTTTTTGGGGAAAATGGGGGGAAATGGTGGTGGTTGCCACCGACAGGCGGGCCCGGGGAGAGGAGTAGGCGCGCGCGCGTCTGTTTCGTGTCCGCGCCGACGCAAATCCGGCTCAAAATTAGGCCTGAAATGGGTCGCCCGTGGACGAAAAACGGACGCGCGTCCGTTTGGGTCGGCGCGTTGGGCCGTCATTTTTGTCCGCGCCAACCCAAATAGACCCGGGCGGACAAAATGGGTCACCCCATTGGAGTTGCTCTAAAATATCAATTACTTTTTCACGGGAATGGTGGAATATTAATTACATGATAGATTTTAAGGGATAACATTGAGTCAAAACGTGTTTATAACCAATGGCAATGATAGGTAATTAGAGCGTTAAACGTGTTTGATGCTCAACATTAAAACGATTTGAACCGTTAAATAACATAATTTGACGGTTGAGATGTTTTGAATTTGTCTATTTAAGTTCTTTTATATTAGTATATAGATATAAATATAGATATAGATATAGACTAAAGAGATGGTGAACGGAAATTGAAAAAGAGCACCGAAAGATAACCAATAACAGAAAGCAAAGAAGCGACGCAAATACCGGAAAGTCCTTTCTCAATCCGAGCTCAAATGAGCTCGGGTGAACAGTAAAATTAAAAAATATTTTAAAAATGCTCAAAAATTCTAATTTTTTTGGTAAACATTGACAAATATTCTAATTGCTTGCAAAATTTCATCTTCATATCACATTCGTACAAGGCGTGGCAAAAAAAAATCAATGCTCCGAAATGCTTTGAAAGTAGCATTTTCAGAGCATCGATTTTGTCTTTTTTGTCATGCCTTCTATGAATGTGATCTGAAGATGAAATTTTGCAAGCAGTTAGAACATTTGTCAAAGCTTGTCACAAAAAAATCAAATTTTTTTGAACATTTTTAAAATGTTTTTTGATTTTACTGTTCACCTGAGCTCATTTGAGCTCGGGTGTAGATACTCCACGTCCCGCAAATACGAGCAGCAAACAGAGACTAGAGAAAGGGCCGCTGAGCACAGAGAAGCTAGCAGAACAGAGCTGTTTCGATTGGTCATCGATCGACACCTCCATAAGGCATCACCTCATCAGTCAAGCTTCAACACCGATATATCCTGGTTATTTTTTTGAAAAGAAACATAGAAACTTTATTCATTTGCGATAACAAGTACATCGTTTACGAGGAGAAGTACAATTTCACTCAAAGGCTCTTCAAACTAGTTCAAAGATGAAGAAAATCTAGCTAACTTAGCAAGTTCATGTGCAACCCTATTTGCTTCTCTATCGACGGTGCCAGTCACGCAACGGGGGACGCCGCGGCTTGTGCGCAAGCTGGATCTGCTTGGCCCGAAGGAGAAGATGACTGCCAAGGCCGCCGAGAAGCTGCTCCGGAAGTTCGACGAGCCGCTCACTGATGACAACATCGCCTGCATCGCCAAGCTGACCCGCCTCAACAAGGAGGCGCTGCGTGTTGCGGCTGCCATGACCGGCGCCGATGGAGTGGCCGAGGAGGCCGTTGTCTGATCATGTTAGTGCAATATTTTAGGAATCTCCAGCGCCTTAAGCGGGGTTGAGTTAGGGCTCTCTGTAATTCCTGTAGGGTTAGTGGTTAGGAGTAGCTGGCGCTGCTGCAATTTGGGGCTTATTGGTGGGCTGCAGTGTTCCCTGAAAGTTGGAGGAGTTAGCTTGTCTTCGGTAGTGCGTTTATCTTCAATCAATGAAATTAGTAGCAGTTGGAGTATGATCAAGTGCCCATATGAATGACAACCGCTGTCCGATAGTTAGTTGGAACGTACTGTGAAGCTATCGCGGCGCATCGACCAGCGATTCTCTGTCTTCAGGAGACGAAAATAGACGCCTGGTCACCAGCTCTAGTTAGGGACATTGGAGGTAGCAGGTTAGCCGACTGCGTAGTGTTGCCTGCGATCGGGTCTAGAGGCGGGGTGGCCATTTTTTGGGACAGTGAGATCGTCTCGATCGCGTCCCAGGCAGTAGGGGAATTCGCCATCACTTCCAAAGTTACGGTCAGCCAATCGGCCACCGTTTTTTGGCTAATTGCGGTCTATGGACCTGCTGACGACGCCCGTAAGGATGCGTTCCTCCTGGAGCTGGCACGATCTGCCCCCTCCTGGAGAGCCGTGGCTCCTCACCGGTGATTTCAACATTATCTACGAAGCTAGGGATAAGCTTCAACCTTAATCGGCGTATCATGGGGAAGTTTAGGGCGGTGCTAGACGCGGCAGGTTTGCGGGAAATTAAGTGTAAAAACAGGCGTTTCACCTGGAGCAATGAGCGGCAAAATCCAACGCTGGTTAGTATAGATAAATTCTTCTGCACTATTAGTTGGGAGCTTCTCTTCCCCGTGTTGGAAATATGCCCTAGAGGCAATAATAAATTAGTTATTATTATATCATATTTCATTGTTCATGATAATCATTTATTATCCATGCTAGAATTGTATTGATAGAAAACTCAGATACATGTGTGGATACATAGACAACACCATGTCCCTAGTAAGCCTCTAGTTGACTAGCTCGTTGATCAATAGATGGTTACGGTTTCCCAACCATGGACATTGGATGTCGTTGATAACGGGATCACATCATTAGGAGAATGATGTGATGGACAAGACCCAATCCTAAGCCTAGCACAAAGATCGTGTAGTTCATATGCTAAAGCTTTTCTAATGTCAAGTGTCATTTCCTTAGACCATGAGATTGTGCAACTCCCGGATACCGTAGGAGTGCTTTGGGTGTACCAAACGTCACAATGTAACTGGGTGGCTATAAAGGTTCACTACAGGTATCTCCGAAAGTGTCTGTTGGGTTGGCACAAATCGAGACAGGGATTTGTCACTCCGTGTAACGGAGAGGTATCTCTGGGCCCACTCGGTAGGACATCATCATAATGTGCACAATGTGATCAAGGAGTTGATCATGAGATGATGTGTTATGAAACGAGTAAAGAGACTTGCCGGTAATGAGATTGAACAAGGTATCGGGATACCGACAATCGAATCTCGGGCAAGTATCGTACCGCTAGACAAAGGGAATTGTATACGGGATTGATTGAATCCTTGACATCGTGGTTCATCCGATGAGATCATCGTGGAGCATGTGGGAGCCAACATGGGTATCCAGATCCCCCTGTTGGTTATTGACCGGAGAGTTGTCTCGGCCATGTCTGCATGACTCCCGAACCCGTAGGGTCTACACACTTAAGGTTCGATGACGCTAGGGTTATAGGGAAAGTATGTATGCGGTTACTGAATGTTGTTCGGAGTCCCGGATGAGATCCCGGACATCACGAGGAGTTCCGAAATGGTCCGGAGGTAAAGATTGATATATAGGAAGTATGGTTTTGGCCACTGGAAGTGTTCCGGGCATCACCGGTAGTGTACCGGGACCACCGGAGGGGTCCAGGGGTCCACCGGGTGGGGCCACCAGCCCCGGAGGCTTGCGTGGGCCATAAGTGGGAAGGGACCAGCCCCTATGTGGGCTGGGGCACCTCCCACCAAGGCCCAAGGCGTCCTCAAGAGGAGAGGGGGCAAACCCTAGGCGCAGATGGGCCCTAAGGCCCACCTTAGGTGCGCCCCCCTCTCTCTTCCCCTTGGCCGCCTCCCAGATGGGATCTGGGGGCTGCCGCCACCCCTAGGGAGGGAACCCTAGGTGGGGGCGCAGCCCCTCCCCTCCCCCTATATATACTTGAGGTATGGGGCTCCCCAACACGTGTGATTTGCTCTCCCTGTTGGCGCAGCCCTACCTCTCTCCCTCCTCGTCTCTCGTAGTGCTTGGCGAAGTCCTGCTGGAGTCCCGCGCTCCTCCACCACCACCACGCCGTCATGCTGCTGCTGGATGGAGTCTTCCCCAACCTCTCCTTCTCCCCTTGCTGGATCAAGGCGTAGGAGACGTCACCGGGCTGTACGTGTGTTGAACACGGAGTTGCCGTCCGTTCGGCACTAGGATCATCGGTGATTTGAATCACGACAAGTACGACTCCATCAACCCCGTTCACTTGAACACTTCCGCTTAGCGATCTACAAGGGTATGTAGATGCACTCTCCTTCCCTCGTTGCTAGATTACTCCATAGATTGATCTAGGTGATGCGTAGAAAATTTTGAATTTCTGCTATGATCCCCAACAGTGGCATCATGAGCTAGGTCTATGCGTAGTTTCTATGCATGAGTAGAACACAAAGCAGTTGTGGGCGTCAATTTTGTCAATTTACTTGTCGTTACTAGTCTTATCTTGATTCGGCGGCATCGTGGAATGAGCGGCCCGGACCGACCTTACACGTACTCTTACGTGAGACTGGTTCCACCGACTGACATGCACTAGTTGCATAAGGTGGCTAGCGGGTGTCTGTCTCTCCCACTTTAGTCGGATCAGATTCGATGAAAAGGGTCCTTATGAAGGGTAAATGGAAATTGGCATATCACATTGTGGTTTTCGCGTAGGTAAGAAACGTTCTTGCTAAAAACCTATAGCAGCCACGTAAAAACTTGCAACAACTATTAGAGGATGTCTAACTTGTTTTTGCAGCATATGCCTTGTTATGTGATATGGCCAAAAGGATGTGATGAATGATATATGTGATGCATGAGATTGATCATGTTCTTGTAATAGGAATCACGACTTGCATGTCGATGAGTATGACAATCGGCAGGAGCCATAAGAGTTGTCTTTATTTATTTATGACCTGCGTGTCAACATAAACGTCATGTAATTACTTTACTTTATTGCTAAAGCGTTAGCCATAGTAGTAGAAGTAATAGATGATGAGACAACTTCAAGAAGACACGATGATGGAGATCATGATGATGGAGATCATGGTGTCATGCCGGTGACAACGATGATCATGGAGCCCCAAAGATGGAGATCGAGAGGAGCAAAATGATATTGGCCATATCATGTCACTATTTGATTGCATGTGATGTTTATCATGTTTTACATCTTATTTGCTTAGAACGACGGTAGCTTAAATAAGATGATCCCTCACTAAAATTTCAAGAAAGGTGTTCCCCCTAACTGTGCACCGTTGCGAAGGTTCGTTGTTTCGAAGCACCACGTGATGATCGGGTGTGATAGATTCTAACGTTCGAATACAACGGGTGTAAGCCAGATTTACACAGCAAAAACACTTAGGTTGACTTGACGAGCTTAGCATGTACAGACATGGCCTCGGAACACGGAAGACCGAAAGGTCGAGCATGAGTCGTGTAGAAGATACGATCAACATGAAGATGTTCATCGATGTTGACTAGTCCATCTCACGTGATGATCGGACACGGCCTAGTTGACTCGGATCATGTTTCACTTAGATGACTAGAGGGATGTCTATCTGAGTGGGAGTTCATTAGATGAACTCAATTATCATGAACATAGTCTAAATTGTCTTTGCAAATATGTTGTAGATAAATAGCTCACGCTGTAGCTCCATGTTTCAATATGTTCCTAGAGAAAGACCAAGTTGAAAGATATTGTAAGCACTGATGCGGACTAGGTCCGTAGTCCGAGGAGTATCCTCACTGCTACACAGAAGGCTTACGTCTTTGATGCACCGCTCGATGTGGAAACCCCTACAACGTTGTCTGTGGATGTTGTGAACACCTGACAGACACATCCTGATGACTACCTGATAGTTTAGTGCACCATACTTTACGGCTTAGAATCGGGATTCCAATGACGTTTTGAACGCCATAGAACATATGAGATGTTCCAAGAGCTGAAATTGGGATTTCAGGCTCATGCCCGTGTTGAGAGGTGTGAGACCTCTGACAAGTTCTTTTGCCAACAAGATGGAGGAGAATAGCTCAGCTAGTGAGCATGTGCTCAGAATGTCTGGGTGCTACAATCACTTAAATCAAGTGAGAGTTAAACTTCCAGATAAGATAGTGATTGATAGAGTTCTCTAGCCACTATCACTAAGCTACTAGATCTTCGTGATGAACTATGACATGCAAGGGATGGAGTTGATCCCGGAGCTGTTCGCGGTGCTTAAGACCGCAAAAGGTAGAAATCAAGAAGGAGCATCAAGTGTTGATGGTTTAACAAGACCACTAGTTCCAAGAAGGGCAAGGGCTAGAAGGGAAACTTCATGGATGGCAAACCAGTTGCCGCTCTAGTGAAGGAACCCAAGGTTGAACCCAAACCCGAGACTAAGTGCTTCTATTGTAAGGGGAACGGTCACTAGTAGCGGAATTACCCCAAATGCATGGTAGATAAGAAGGCTGGCAACTTCAACAAAGTATATACATGTTATTAATGTGTACCTCACTAGTACTCCTAGTAGCACCTGGGTATTGGATACCGGTTCAGTTACTATTATTGGTGACTTGAAGCAAAAGCTATGGACTGAACGGAGACTGGCTAAGTGCGAGGTGACGATGTGTGTTGGAAGTGTTTCCAAAGTTGATGAGATCACCATCGCACGCTCCATGTGCCTTCGGGATTAGTATTGAACCTAGATAAATGTTATCAGGTGTCTACGTTGAGCATGAATATGATTAGGTCATGTTCATTGCAATACGGTCATTCATTTAAGTTAGAGAATAATGGTTATTCTGTTTACATGAATGATACCTTTCATGGTCATGCACCCTATGTGAATGGTTCATTGAATCTCAGTCGTGGTAATACACATGTTCACGCCAAAAGATGTAGAGTTAATAATGATAGTACCACTTTCTCGTGGCACTGCCGCTTAGGTCATATTGGCGTAAGATGCATGAAGAAACTCCATGTCGATGGATGTTTGGAGTCACTTGATTTTGAATCACTTGACACATGCGAGCCATGCCTCATGGGCAGGATGACTAAGACCTCGTTTTCAGGTACAATGAAACGGGCAAGTGACTTGTTGGAAATCATGCATGCTGATGCGTGTGATCCAATGAGAATTGAAGCGTGCGGTGGATATCACTATTTTCTCATCTTCACTGACGATTTGAGTAGATATAGGTATATCTACTTAATGAAGCACAAGTCTGAAACGTTTGAAAAGTTCAAGCTATTTCAGAGTGAAGTTAAGAATCATCATAACAATAAGATCATGTTCCTACGATCTGATCAAAAGGGGATTTTTTGAGTTATGAGTTTGGCAATCACTTAAGACATGGTGGAATTGTTTCACAGTTGAAGCCACCTGGAACACCACAAGGTAATGGTGTATCCGGACGTCGTAATCGAACACTATGAGATATGGTGCGATCTATGTTGTCTCTTACCAATCTACCGTTTTTCATTTTGAGGTTATGCGTTAGAGACAACTGCATTCACTTTAGATAGGACACCATCTAAGTCCGTTGAGACGACGTCGTATGAACATTGGTTTGGCAAGAAACCAAAGTTGTCGTTTCTTAATGTTTGGTGCTGCGATGCTTAAGGCTTCAGCCGGAGAAGCTCGAACCCAAAGCGGACAAACACATCTTCATAGGATACCCAAAGGTGACAGTAGGGTATACCTTCTATCTCATATCCGAGGGCAAAATTGTTTGTCGCTAAGAACGGGTCCTTTCTCGAGAAGGAGTTTCTCTCGAAAGAATTGAGTGGGAGGAAGATAGAACTTGATGAGGTTGTCGAACCTTTACTTCAACCAGAGAGTGATGCAACACAGAAAGATGTTTTCTGTGGCGCCTACGTCTGTTGAAGAGGAAGTTAATGATAGTGATCATGAAGCTTCGGATCAAGTTGCTATCGAACCTCGTAGGTCGACAAGGATATGTACTACTCCTGAGTGGTACGGTAATCCTGTCTTAGATATCATGTTGTTAGACAACAATGAACCTACGGAGAAGCGATGGTGGGCCCGTATTCCGACAAATGGTTAGAAGCCATGAAATCCGAGATAGGATCCATATATCAGAACAAAGTATAGACTTTGGTGGACTTGCCCGATGATCGGCAAGCCATTGAGATAAATGGATCTTTAAGAAGAAGACAGACGTGGGCGGTAATGTTACCGTCTATGAAGCTCGACTTGTGGGAAAGAGTCTTTTCACAAGTTCAAGGAGTTGACTACGATGAGAATATCTCACCCGTAGCGATGCTTAAGTCCGTCGGAATCATGATAGCATTAGCTGTATTTTTCGATTATGAAATCTTACAGATGGATGTCAAAACAAGTTTTCTTACCAGTTTTCGTAAGAAAAGTTGTATGTGATACAATAAAAGGTTTTGTCGATCCTAAGGATGCTAAAAAGTATGCTGGCTCCAGCAATCCTTCTATGGACTAGAGCAAGCATCTCGGAGTCGGAATATATGCTTTGATGGAGTGATCAAAGCTTTTAGGTTTATACAATGTTTGCTAGAAACTTGTATTTACAAGAAAGTGAGTGGGAGCACTACAACATTTCTGATAAGTATATGTGGATGACATATTGTTGATCGGAAATAATGTAGAATTTCTGGAAAGCATAAACGGTTGTTTGAAGAGTGTTTTTCAATGGAAGACCTGGATAAAGCTGCTTACATATTGGGCATCAAGATCTATAGAGATAGATCAAGACGCCTGATGGTACTTTCAAAGAACGCACACCTTGACATGTTTTTGAAGGAGTTCAAAATAAATCAGTCAAAGAAGGGGTTCTTACCTGAGTTGTAAGGTGTGAAGTTGAGTAAGACTCAAAGCTTGACCACGGCTTAAGAAAGAGAAAGGACGAAGGTCGTCCCCTATGCTTTTGTCATAGGCTCTACACGGTATGCCATGCTGAAGTACCGCACCTGATGTGTGCCTTGCCACATGTCTGGCAAGAGGGTACAAAGGTGATCTAGGAGTAGATCACCAGATAGCGGTCAAAATTATCCTTAGAGGAATAAGGAAATGTTTCTCGGTTATGGAGGTGATAAAGAGTTCAACGTAAAGAGTTACGTTGATGCAAGCTTAACACCTATTAGGATAGCTTTGAGTAGAGATACCGAATACGTATAATGGAGCAACAATTTGGAATAGCTCCAAGTGAAACGTGGTAGCAACATCTACGATATGACATAAAGTTTTGCGAAGTACATAGGGATCTGAATATGGCAAGACCCGTTGACTACAACCTCTCTCACAAGCATAACATGATCAAACCCAGAACTCTTTGAGTGTTAATCACATAGTGATGTGAACTAGATCATTGAGTCTAGTAGACTCTTGGATGTTGGTCACATGGCGATGTGACCTGTGAGTGTTAATCACATGGCGATGTGAACTAGATTATTGACTCTAGTGCAAGTGGGAGACTATTGGAAATATGCCCTAGAGGCAATAATAAATTAGTTATTATTATATCATATTTCATTGTTCATGATAATCGTTTATTATCCATGCCAGAATTGTATTGATAGGAAACTCAGATACATGTGTGGATACATAGACAACACCATGTCCCTAGTAAGCCTCTAGTTGACTAGCTCGTTGATCAATAGATGGTTACGGTTTCCTAACCATGGACATTGGATGTCGTTGATAACAGGATCACATCATTAGGAGAATGATGTGATGGACAAGACCCAATCCTAAGCCTAGCACAAAGATCGTGTAGTTCGTATGCTAAAGCTTTTCTAATGTCAAGTGTCATTTCCTTAGACCATGAGATTGTGCAACTCCCGGATACCGTAGGAGTGCTTTGGGTGTACCAAACGTCACAATGTAACTGGGTGGCTATAAAGGTTCACTACAGGTATCTCCGAAAGTGTCTGTTGGGTTGGCACGAATCGAGACTGGGATTTGTCACTCCATGTAACGGAGAGGTATCTTTGGGCCCACTCGTAGGACATCATCATAATGTGCACAATGTGATCAAGGAGTTGATCATGGGATGATGTGTTACGGAACGAGTAAAGAGACTTGCACGTAATGAGATTGAACAAGGTATCGGGATACCGACGATCGAATCTCGGGCAAGTATCGTACCGCTAGACAAAGGGAATTGTATACGGGATTGATTGAATCCTTGACATCGTGGTTCATCCGATGAGATCATCATGGAGCATGTGGGAGCCAACATGGGTATCCAGATCCCGCTGTTGGTTATTGACCGGAGAGTTGTCTCGGCCATGTCTGCATGACTCCCGAACCCGTAGGGTCTACACACTTAAGGTTCGATGACGCTAGGGTTATAGGGAAAGTATGTACGCGGTTACCGAATGTTGTTTGAGTCCCGGATGAGATCCCGGACGTCACGAGGAGTTCTGGAATGGTCCGGAGGTAAAGATTGATATATAGGAAGTATGGTTTTGGTCACTGGAAGTGTTCCGGGCATCACCGGTAGTGTACCGGGACCACCGGAGGGGTCCGGGGGTCCACCGGGTGGGGCCACCAGCCCCGGAGGCTTGCGTGGGCCATAAGTGGGAAGGGACCAGCCCCTATGTGGGCTGGGGCACCTCCCACCAAGGCCCAAGGCGTCCTCAAGAGGAGAGGGGGCAAACCCTAGGCGCAGATGGGCCCTAAGGCCCACCCTAGGTGCGCCCCCCTCTCTCTCCCCCTTGGCTGCCTCCCAGATGGGATCTGGGGGCTGCCGCCACCCCTAGGGAGGGAACCCTAGGTGGGGGCGCAGCCCCTCCCCTCCCCCTATATATACTTGAGGTATGGGGCTCCCCAACACGTGTGATTTGCTCTCCCTGTTGACGCAGCCCTACCTCTCTCCCGCCTCGTCTCTCGTAGTGCTTGGCGAAGCCCTACTGGAGTCCCGCGCTCCTCCACCACCACCACGCCGTCCTGCTGCTACTGGATGGAGTCTTCCCCAACCTCTCCTTCTCCCCTTGCTGGATCAAGGCGTAGCAGACGTCACCCGACTGTACGTGTGTTGAACACGAAGGTCCCATCCGTTCGGCACTAGGATCATCGGTGATTTGAATCACGACGAGTACGACTCCATCAACCCCATTCACTTGAACGCTTCCGCTTAGCGATCTACAAGGGTATGTAGATGCACTCTCCTTCCCTCGTTGCTAGATTACTCCATAGATTGATCTAGGTGATGCATAGAAAATTTTGAATTTCTGCTATGATCCCCAACACCCCGCCTATGGCTTGATGGTCGCAGCCACGGCGTGCTCCGATCACTGCCCGTTGGTCTTGGCGCCATGCGAAGCTCCGATCCGCCGTGCTCGCTTCAGATTTGAATCTTTCTGGCCGCAATTCCCGCGCTTTCACACTACAGTGGAGCGTGCCTGGAGCCAGCCGGTTCAGCAACATTGTGCTTTTGCGTGACTGGAGGTCAAGCTCAGCAGGGCGGCGAAGGATCTGAAGATCTAGAGCATATCACTGTTCAGCGTTGTGAAGACTCAATTCCACATTGCCAGTGAGGTGATTCTCCGTATGGACGTGGCGTAGGAGACAAGAACGCTGTCAGTTGCAGAATTCAACTTGCGTAAATTGCTCAAGATCCGGCTAGTGGGGCTGGCGGCAATCGAAAGGGCAAGAAAGAGACAAGCCTCCAGGGTGCTCTGGCTGCGAGCAGGCAATGCGAGCATGAAGTTCTTTCACGCCAAGTGTTTCTCCAGAAGACGCAAAAACTTCATCCATACAATTCAGAGCGACGATCGGTGTGCCACGGCGCATGGAGACAAGGAGCAGATTATCCACGACCACTTCAGCAGCATGATGACCACAGGCTCGGGGCGATGTGTGACTCTCAACTGGAGCATGCTGCAACTGCCAAGGGTTGAAGCGGCAGGGCTGGATAATCCATTCTCGGAGGGAGAGGTCTGGGCAGCGATCATGCAGTCACCGACAGAGAAGGCGCCAGGCCCTGATGGTTTCAGTGGAACTTTCTTCAGGGCCTGCTGGTCGATCATCTGTGCTGATATCATGGCGGCATTTCACCAATTCTACCGTCTAGCTGGCGGGAATCTAGTTGCTTTGAACACGGCTTTTGTAGCTTTGCCGCCAAAAAAGGATGGGGTTGTGCGGATGGCAGATTTTCACCCGATCAGTCTAATCCACTCCTTTACAAAGCTGGTTACTAAGGTGCTATCAATACGGCTGTCCAAAGTTATCAACACGCTCGTCTCTCCTGCTCAGTCAGCATTCCTGAAGACCAGGTGTATACAAGACAATTTTCTCTATGTCCAGAATGGTGTGCGGGCTCTGCATCGTTCCAAAACCCCAGCTATGCTACTCAAATTGGACATCTCCAAAGCCTTTGACAGCGTGTCCTGGGACTACTTGTTGGAGCTATTGCAGGAGTTAGGTTTCAGTGCCAGATGGAGAGACTGGATTGCCTGGTTATTGGCATCATCGCACTAGGAAGTTCTGCTTAATGGAGTGCCAGGGAGGAGGATTAGGCACTACAAGGGGCTCTGACAGGGTGACCCACTGTCCCCGCTGCTATTTATCCTGGCCATTGACCCACTGCAACGCCTAATCGATGCAGCGGTTCAGCAACAAATGATGCAGCCATTGCCAAGGAGGGAGCTGAAACTAAGGGTCAGCCTGTACGCAGATGATGCAGTTGTCTTTATGAACCTAGTTCAAGAAGAGATGGAAGTGCTCACCACCATACTAAAGCTGTTTGGAGAGGCCACGGGCCTGAGGATCAACAGGCAGAAATCAACAGCAACCCCAATCAGATGTGAGGAAGTGGATGTTCAACAAGTTCTGCAGAGCTTTGGAGGCGTCATCACAGATTTCCCGCTAAAATATTTGGGCCTCCCGCTAACTCTGACAAGAATGAGACTTGTTCACCTCCAGTTTGTCCTGGATCAAATCAGAGCAAGGCTAGCCGGATGGAAGGGCAGGCTCATGTCCATTGCTGGTCGACGGGTCCTCGTCAGAGCCGTGCTGACTGCAATCCCAGCGTTTGCTATGACAGTGCTTCGCATGCCTAAGAAATTCTTCAAAGAAATTGACAAAGTCAGACGGCGCTTCCTGTGGGCACAAGAGGATGAGCTATCCAGAGGCAAGTGTAAAGTAAATTGGAGTAAGGTATGCACACCTTTGGATAAACAAGGACTTGGCATCCTCAACCTCGAGTGCTTTGGCCGGGCCCTGCAGCAACGATGGCTATGGCAAACCTGGAAGCACCCAGACAAGCCATGGGTGGGCGTGGAGGCACCATGCACTGCCTCCGATTGGCTGTTCTTCAGCGCGGCCACCTCGGTCACGCTTGGCAACGGACAGACGGCCAGGTTTTGGACCTGCTCCTGGCACCAGGCCGGCGCGCTGCATCTCCTTTTCGCAGACCTATATAAACACTCCAGGAGGAAGAACAGATCGGTTGCTGATGCCATACGCGATGATCGATGGATCCTGGACCTGTCGCACGGGCAGACAGATTAGATAGTCCATGACTGCATCGCCCTAGCAAGACTGTTGCGACTGCTGCCTGTAAACCTCAGTTCAGACACGAGCGACGAGATCCGATGGAACTTGGAGGCCACCGGCTGCTACACTGCTGCTTCGGCGTATCGGGTGCAATTCCAAGCGAACACCACCTCCACATATCCACAGATCATCTGGAAGGCTTGGGCGCCCGGGAAACTGAAGATCTTCTTCTGGCTATTGCTGCTGAACAGGCTCTGGTGCAACGATTGACTGCGGCAAAGAGGGTGGCCCAACGCATATTTCTGTTAGTTCTGTTTCAGGAACCTTGAGACGGCCGACCACATCTTCTGGTCCTGCCCTTTCACCATCACAATTTGGAATAGCCTCTTGGTTTGGAAGGGCTGTGAAGCACTGAACGCCCAATCCGATCGTCTAGCCCAAAGCAGCACCGATCGGATCACAAGCATTGTCGAGGGTACAAAACCGGAGTTCAAAAAGGGCATAAAGTCGCTCATGATGCTTGCAACTTGGGAAATTTGGAGGCACCAGAACGACTGCACTTTCAGGAACAAAGTGGCATCTGGTAGAGAAATTTTGCAGGCCATCAGGCGAGGCATTGATCTATGGAGGCACGCTGGTGCAACATGCTTGATGCACCCATTCACGCTGCCACCAGAAGGGATAGGGTGATTGACCTGCTGTTTTATTTCCCCTTTGATGTTCCCCTTGTTTTTCCTTTAATCCTTTTGATCTTCTGATCATCTCCATGTATTTCCAATTTACCCATTGCTCCCTGCTATGATCAACATGAAAAGCCAGCTATGCTGGATCTTTCAAAAAAAACAATGCTCAAATTTAGTAATGGGAAAGTCACATGCTAAAAAATAACAATTGTCAAACACTGTCGCCACTGTACTAGATGACCGTCCTCCATTGTTCATGGTTTCGATAACCTCCATGTTATCTGAGTTAATAACTAAGCGGTTGCAGCCCGCCCTTAGAGCAATAGAAAGACCATATCTAAGCGCCATAGCTTCAGCCATCAAAACGTTTGTGCACCAATCAATTCTCCAATTCCCTCTTGCAATGATTTTTCCTTTATCATCTCTCAAAACAGCACCAGCCGTGCTCCTGAGCCGGTCATGATCGAAAGAGGCATCCACATTAAGTTTTACAAAACCCTTTGGAGGTTGGACCCAACCTCCTTTTTATATCGTAGCCTTTGGTGATATAGCCAAAACATAGTTTAATGTAATTGCACGAATTCCCATGGAGATCTGGTTAGCATCTTGGGTTTCCTTCTTATGGACCAGTTTTCGCCTCTTCCATCATAAATACCAAGTTGAAATTGCAATTAATTCACGGACATTCAGAATACCCAAGATCGTAAGCTCCCGTTCATGCATAGAAAGCAAAAATTCAAGCACTGCCTCACCAACATAATCAACTTCACACGCTCTTTTAATGACCTGATCTAGACCCAGTTTTTTGCAAACCTCTTTTGCTTTCTGACACTGAAATAATATATGCTTTGTATACTCTGATCCAAAGGAACATGCCGGACAATTGGGGGTAACCTTTATATGTCTATTCGCCAAATTAACTCTACATGGGAGGGTGCCATGCAGTGTGCGCCGAATGAAAATTTTAACCTTCGATGGACAAGATAATTTCCAAATCTCACTCCAAATAGGATTGATAGTCATATGTCCCATATCATCGGTTCTTCTTAATTTTCCCCCGTGTTGGTGTTCCCATTGCACTGCATAGGCATATCGAACAGAAAAAGTTCCATTCTTTGAATAGCTCCAAGCGACAAAATCCGACATATCATGTTGTGAAAAAATCCGACATATCATGTTGTGACATTTAAAAAGTGCTCACATGTTTCAAAAAATGTTCGTGTCATTTTTAAGAAAACTCTCTGTACAATGTTAAAAAATCATGTACTTCAAGAAAAATGTTTCTTATCATTCAAAAAATTGTATATGACATTTCAAAAAAAGTTAACATGTTTCAGAAAAATGTGTCATGACATTTAAAAAATGTGTTCATATAATGTAAAGAAACATGTTTTGTAGCACAAAAAACTTTTAAGTACCATTAAGGAAAATGTGCCTGACACTTTAAAGAAATATTCACGTATTTCAAAACAATGTTCATAACATTTTAGAAAAACATTACTATGTAAATAAATGTTCTCATAGTTTAAAAACATGTTTCATGCTATTAAGAAAGTTGCCCATGTATTTGATTTTTTTATATGCAATTGTTTTTTTCCAAAACAAGTACATTTGAAAAACAATACATCATGTATTTAAAAATGTTCAATGTATATCAAAAAATGTTTCACATATATACTAAAAATACACAATGTGTAGTAAAACAAGAAATGTGTTGACAAAAATAAAAAAAGAAGAAAACTAGTCAAGAAACATAGAAAAATGAAGAAACCATTGAAGGAAAAAGAAAATTCGATATAAAAACACAAAGAAAATAAAAAAAACTCAAGCCACATGCGCTACAGTAGTGGGTCAACCCACTCACTTGCGCCCAAAGGTGAGACTGAGTTAGGTCTCGCAATGGGCGAGAAATAGCCCTGGAGGCATTTGTGGCAACTTAGGCCCACTATGCTTGGACCATCACCATGGCCTCCCAACAACAATCATCTACAAAGCTTCGTCTCTTCGAGGAAAATTTATATTAAGAAACAGTAAGAGGGAACTACCTAGGAGCAATCACAACAATTTCACGTCCTCCACCGTCAGATCAGCCAACTTTTTTTAGGTGTAACCAAACTTCTATGCATCAAAGTCCACACTTAGTGGGATACAAGCTTGGTCATGGGGGTGGAGCAGTCACAAGTGGCATCGCCTCTCTAAAGAAAGCAACTATTTAGCTAAACTACATGCTTCTACATTTGCAACCCTACCTTTAAACTTGAATTTACATTCCAGGTTTTCTGTCCTAGTTCTTATTTAAGAGATAATAGGCCCATATTGGCCTCTGCTGTTGTTCATTATATCATAAACTACCTGCTTGGAGTCACATGCGATAATGAAACAGTGACGATTCAAATCTTCTGCCAGAGTGATCCCCTCACGACATCTGATTGCCTCCAGTGCTGCCGGGTCATGTAATACCAGAGGCCCCGCACGTGAACCACCTTTTTTTTGCTGATGATAGCCTCCTATTTTTTGATGCAACAGTGAGTATGGTGACAAGAGTGAGCTCCTTGTTGAAAAGTATTGTGATGCCTCCAGTCGGCGTATAAATAAGGACAAAGCCTCATTATTCTTCGGCAAAGGTTGTTCTGATATCCTGCTCCAAGAGATAAAAAATGTACTACATGTTTCTACTTAGTACATGTGTGAATACATAGACAAACAGAGTGCCCCTAGTATGCCTCTACTAGATTAGCTCGTTAATCAAAGATGGTTAAGTTTCCTAGCCATAGACATGTGTTGTCATTTGATAAATGGGATCACATCATTAGAGAATGAGGTGATGGACAAGACCCATCCTGTTAGCTTAGCACTATGATCGTTTAGTTTATTGATATTGCTTTCTTCATGACTTATACATGTTCCTATGACTATGAGATTATGCAACTCCCGAATACCGGAGGAACACTTAGTGTGCTATCAAACGTCACAAACGTAACCGGGTGATTATAAAGATGCTCTACAGGTGTCTCGATCGTGTTTGTTGAGTTGGCATAGATCGAGATTAGGATTTGTCACTCCGTTTGTCGGAGAGGTAATCTCTGGGCCCTCTCGGTAATGCACATCACTATAAGCCTTGCAAGCAATGTGACTAATGAGTTAGTTACGGGATGATGCATTACTGAACAAGTAAAGAGACTTGCCGGTGACGAGATTGAACTAGGTATGATGATACCGGCGATCAAATCTCAAGCAAGTAACATGCCGATGACAAAGGGAACAACGTATGTTGTTATGCGGTTTGACCAATAAAGATCTTCGTAGAATATGTAGGAGCCAATATGAGCATCCAGGTTCCGCTATTGGTTATTGATCGGAGATGTGTCTCGGTCATGTCTACATAGTTCTCGAACCCGTAGGGTCCGCACGCTTAACGTTCGATGATGATTTGTATTATGAGTTATGTGATTTGATGACCGAAGTTTGTTCGGAGTCCCGTATGAGATCATGGACATGACGAGGAGTCTCTAAATGGTCGAGAGGTAAAGATTCATATATTGGAATGCTATATTCGGACATCGGAAAGGTTCCGAGTGATTCGGGTATTTTTCAAAGAACCGGGGAGTCACGGGAATTCACCGGGGGAAGTATTGGGCCTTATTGGGCTTTAGTGAAAAGGAGAGAAGGGCCACAAGGGGAGGCAGAGCGTCCCCCATGGGCTGGTCCTAATTGGACTAGGAGGGGGCGGCGCCCCCCTCTTTCCTTCTCCCTCTCCCTCTCCTTCCTTCTTCTCCTACTTGGACTAGGAAAGGGGGAAACCTACTCCTACTAGGAGTAGGAATCCCCCCTTTGGGCGCGCCCCTTGAGGCCGGCCCTCCTCCTCCTCCCCTCCTTTATATATGGGGGAGGGGGCACCCCATAGACACACAAGTTGATTTCTTAGCCGTGTGCGGTGCCCCCCTCCACAAATTTCCACCTCAGTCATATTGTCGTAGTGCTTAGGCGAAGCCCTACGTCGGTAAATTCATCATCACCGTAACCACACCATCGTGCTGATGAAACTCTCCCTCGGCCTTAGCTGGATCTAGAGTTCGAGGGACGTTACCGAGCTGAACGTGTGTAGATCGCGGAGATGTCATGCATTCGGTACTTGATCGGTTGGATCATGAGGACATTCGACTACATCAACTGCGTTACTAAACGCTTCAGCTTTTGGTCTACAAGGGTACGTAGACACACTCTCCCCGCTCGTTTCTATGCATATCCTAGATAGATCTTGTGTGATTGTAGATTTTTTTTGAAATACTGTGTTACCCAACAGTGGCATTCGAGCTAGGTCTATGCGTAGATGTTATATGCACGAGAAGAACACAAAGGAGTTGTGGGTGTGGGTATATACATATTGCTTGCCGTCACTAGTTGGTTCTTGCTTCAGCGGCATTGTTGGATGAAGCGGCCCAGACCGACATTACGCGTACGCTTACGCGAGACTGGTTCTACCGACGTGCTTCACACACAGGTGGCTGGTGGGTGTCAGTTTCTCCAACTTTAGTTGAATCGGATTCAATGAACATGCTTCTTTCTAAAGATCAAAACGCAATAACTATACCGCGTTGTGGTTTTTGATGCGTAGGTAAGAACGGTTCTTGCTCAACCCGTAGCAGCCACGTAAAACTTGCAACAACAAAGTAGAGGACGTCTAACTTGTTTTTGCAGGGCATGTTGTGATGTGATATGGTCAAGACGTGATGAGATATGAATTTTTGTATGAGATGATCATGTTTTGTTAAAGTTATCGGCAACTGGCAGTAGCCTTATAGTTGTCTCTTTATTGCATAAGATGCAAGCGCCATATAATTGCTTTACTTTATTGCTATGCGATAGCAATAGTTGCAAAAGCAATAGTTGGCGAGACGACCATGTGATGACACGTTGATAGAGATCAAGATGATGGAGATTATGGTGTCATGCCGGTGACGACGGAGATCATGACGGTACTTTGGAGATGGCGATCAAAGGCACAAGATGATAATGGCCATATCATGTCACATATTTTGATTGCATATGATGTTTATCTTTTATGCATCTTATTTTGCTTAGTTCGACGGAAGCATTATAAGATGATCTCTCACTAAATTTCAAGGTATAGGTGTTCTCCCTGAGTATGCACCGTTGCTATAGTTCGTCGTGCCGAGACACCACGTGATGATCAGGTGTGATAAGCTCTACGTTCACATACAACGGGTGCAAGCCAGTTTTGCACAAGCAGAATACTCAGGTTAAACTTAACGAGCCTAGCATATGCAGATATGGCCTCGAAACACTGAGATCGAAAGGTCGAGCATGAATCATATAGTAGATATGATCAACATAGTGATGTTCACCATTGTAAACTACTCCATCTCACGTGATGATCGGACATGGTTTAGTTGATTTGGATCACGTGATCACTTAGATGATTAGAGGGATGTCTATCTAAGTGGGAGTTCTTAAGTAATATGATTAATTGAACTTTAATTTATCATGAACTTAGTCCTGATAGTATTTGCGTATCTATGTTGTAGATCAATTACTCGCGTATAGCTTCCCCGTTTTATTTATGATATGTTCCTAGAGAAAACTATGTTGAAAGATGTTAGTAGCAATGATGCGGACTAGCTCCGTGATATGAGGATTATCCTCATTGCTGCACAGAAGAATTATGTCCTTGATGCACCGCTAGGTGACAGACCTATTGTAGGAGCAGACGCAAATGTTATGAATGTTTAGCAAGCTCGGTATGATGACTACTTGATAGTTTAGTTCGCCATGCTTTACGGCTTAGAACCGGGACTTCAAAGACATTTTGAACGCCACAAAACATATAAGATGTTCCAAGAGATGAAATTGGTATTTCAGACTCATGCCCGAGTCGAGGGGTATGAGACCTTTGACAAGTACTTTGCCTACAAGATGGAGGAGAATAGCTCAGCTAGTAAGCATGTGCTCAGAATGTCTAAGTACTACAATCACTTGAATCAAGTGGGAGTTAATCTTCCAGATAAGATAGTGATTGACAGAGTTCTCTAGTCACTATCACCAAGTTACTAGAACTTTGTGATGAACTATAATATGCAAAGGATAACGGAAATGATTCCCAAGCTCTTCGCGATGCTGAAATTGGCGAAGGTAGAAATCAAGAAAAAGCATCAAGTGTTGATGGTTGACAAGACCACTAGTTTCAAGTAAAAGGGCGACGGAAAGAAAAGGAACTTCAAGAAGAATGGCAAGCAAGTTGCCACTCCCGTGAAGAAGCCCAACGCTAGACCTAAGCCTGAAACCGAGTGCTTCTACTGCAAAGGGAATGGTCACTGGAAGCTGAATTACTCCAAAAGTGAACAAAAGTATATTTGATATACATGTTATTGATGTGTACTTTACTAGTGTTCATAGTAACCCCAGGGTATTTGATACCGGTATAGTTGCTAAGATTAGTAACTCGAAACAGGAGTTGCAAAATGAACAAAGACTAGTTAAGGGCAAGGTGACGATGTGTGATACATCTCCAACGTATCTATAATTTTTGATTGTTCCATGCTATTATATTATCTATCTAGGATGTTTTATATGCTATTTAATATGATTTTTGGGACTAACCTATTAACCTAGAGCCTAGTGCCAGTTTCTGTTTTTTCCTTGTTTTTGAGTTTTATAGAAAAGGATTACCAAACGGAGTCCAATTGACGTGTCAATTTTTGATGATTTTTATGGACCAAAAGAAGCCCCCGAAGTAAAAGAGTTGGGCCAGAAGAGTCCCGAGCCATCCACAAGGGTGGATGACGCGCCCTACCCCCTGGGCTCGCCCCCCTATCTCGTGGACGACTCGGAGACCCCCCTGACGTGATACCGACGCCAAAAATTCCTATAAGTACAGAAACCCCCGAAAAGAAACCTATATCGGGTGTTCCGCCGCCGCAAGCCTCTGTAGCCACCAAAAACCAACCGGGACCCTGTTCCGGCACCCTGCCGGAGGGGGGATCCATCACCGGTGGCTATCTTCATCATCCTGGCGCTCTCCATGACAAGGAGGGAGTAGTTCACCCTCGGGGCCGAGGGCATGTACCAGTAGCTATGTGTTTGATCTCTCTCTCTCTCTCTCTCTCTCTCATATTCTTGATATGGCACGATCTTGATGTATCGCGAGCTTTGCTATTATAGTTGGATCTTATGATGTTTCCCTCCTCTATCTCTTGTAATGGATTGAGTTTTCCCTTTGAAGTTATCTTATCAGATTAAGCCTTTAAGGATTTGAGAACACTTGATGTATGTCTTGAATGTGCTTATCTGTGGTGACTGGGATATTCACGTGATCCACTTGATGTATGTTTTGGTGATCAACTTGCGAGTTCTGTGACCTAGTGAACTTATGCATAGGGTTTGGCACACGTTTTCATCTTGACTCTCCGGTAGAAACTTTGGGGCACTCTTTGAAGTTCTTTGTGTTGGTTGAATAGATGAATCTGAGATTGTGTGATGCATATCATATAATCATAGCCGCGGATACTTGAGGTGACATTGGAGTATCTAGGTGACATTAGGGTTTTGGTTGATTTGTGTCTTAAGGTGTTATTTTACTATGAACTCTAGGGTTGTTTGTGACACTTATAGGAATATCCCAATGGATTGATCGGAAAGAATAACTTTGACGTGGTTTCGTACCCTACAATAATCTCTTCGTTTGTTCTCTGCTATTAGTGACTTTGGAGTGACTCTTTGTTGCATGTTGAGGGATAGTTATATGATCCAATTATGTTATTATTGTTGAGAGAACTTGCACTAGTGAAAGTATGAACCCTAGGCCTTGTTTCTAAGCATTGCAATACTGTTTGTGCTCACTTTTATCATTAGTTACCTTGCTGTTTTTATATCTTCAGATTACAAAAACCTATATCTACTGCTACCTCTTGAGCACTGCGTTCGTTTTCCCCGAAGAGGAAGGGATGATGCAGCAAAGTAGCGTAAGTATTTCCCTCAGTTTTTGAGAACCAAGGTATCAATCCAGTAGGAGGCTACGCGCGAGTCCCTCGCACCTGCACAAAACCAATAAATCCTCGCAACCAACGCAAATAGGGGTTGTCAATCCCTATAGGGCCACTTACGAGAGTGAGATCTGATAGATATGATAAGATAACATTTTTGGTATATTTATGATAAAAGGTGCAAAGTAAAATAAAGGCAAAGTAAATAGCAAAGGAAATAACTAAGTAGTAAGAGATTAATATGATGAAGATAGACCCGGGGGCCATAGGTTTCACTAGTGGCTTCTCTCAAGAGCATAAGTATTCTACGGTGGGTGAACAAATTACTATTGAGCAATTGACGGAATTGAGCGTAGTTATGAGAATATCTAGGTATGATCATGTATATAGGCATCACGTCCGAGACAAGTAGACTGACTCCTGCCTGCATCTACTACTATTACTCCACTCATCGACCGCTATCCATAATGCATCTAGAGTATTAAGTTAAAAACAGAGTAACGCCTTAAGAAAGATGACATGATGTAGAGGGATAAACTCATGCAATATGAAGAAAACCCCATCTTGTTATCCTCGATGGCTACAATACAATACGTGCCTTGCTGCCCTTACTGCCACCCGGAAAGGATACCGCAAGATTGAACCCAAAGCTAAGCACTTCTCCCATTGCAAGAAAGATCAATCTAGTAGGCCAAACCAAACTGATAAATCAAAGAGACTTGCAAAGATAACCAATCATACATAAAAGAATTCAGAGAAGATTCACATATTATTCATAGATAGACTTGATCATAAACCCACAATTCATCGATCTCAACAAACACACCGCAAAAAGAAGATTACATCGAATAGATCTCCACAAGAGAGGGGGAGAACATTGTATTTAGATCCAAAAAGAGAGAAGAAGCCATCTAGATACTAACTATGGATCCGTAGGTCTGAGGTAAACTACTCACACTTCATCGGAGGGGCTATGGTGTTGATGTAGAAGCCCTCCGTGATTGATGCCCCCTCCGGCGGAGCTTCGAGACAGGCCCCAAGATGGGATCTCGTGGATACAGAAAGTTACGAAGGTGGAATTAGGGTTTTGGCTCCTGTTCTAATAGTTTGGGGGTACGTGGATATATATAGGAGGAAGGAGTACGTCGGTGGAGCAACAGGGGGCCCACGAGGGTGGAGGGCACGCCTAGGGTAGGCAGGCGCGCCCCCCTACCTCGTGGCCTCCTGTTTTATTTCTTGACCTAGGGTCCAAGTTTCTCTGGTCTTATTCGTTGAGAAAATCACGTTCCCGAAGGTTTCATTCCGTTTGGACTCCGTTTGATATTCCTTTTGTTCGAAACCCTAAAAGAGGCAAAAAAACAACAATTCTGGGCTGGGCCTCTAGTTAATAGGCTAGTCCCAAAAATAATATAAAAGTGGATAATAAAGCCCAATAATGTCCAAAACAGTAGATAATATAGCATGGAGCAATCAAAAATTATAGATACGTTGGAGACGTATCATCTACCATCCATATTGCACTTGTATCACCATCTCTTCGCCGAACTAGTGCACCTATACAATTTACCATTGTATTGGGTGTGTTGGGGACACAAGAGACTCTTTGCTATTTGGTTGCAGGGTTGTTTGAGAGAGACCATCTTCATCCTACGCCTCCCACGGATTGATAAACCTTAGGTCATCCACTTGAGGGAAATTTGCTACTGTCCTACAAACCTCTGCACTTGGAGGCCCAACAACGTCTACAAGAAGAAGGTTGTGTAGTAGACATCAAGCTCTTTTCTGGCGTCGTTGCTAGGGAGGGTATCCCTTGAAGGTATATCTTTAGATCTTACAATCGAATCTTTTAGTTTCTTGTTTTATCATGAGTTTAGTTTATAAAAGAAATTTACAAAAAAATGGAATTAAGGTTGCCTCATATGCTTCATCTTTTTAATGTCTTTCGTGAAAATAAGGATTCTGATAATTGTGCCAAAGTTTTAGAAGAAGAATGTATTAAAATGTTTGGCACTAAATCTTTGGATTATGAGCATGATTGCAATGTTGTTAGTATGAATTCCTTGAATATCCATGATGCTAATGATATTCAAAGCCACAAGCTTGGGGATGCTATGTTTGATGAAGATGATATTTTTAGTCCTCCAAGTTTTGATGAGAATATTTATTATGATGAAAGCATGCCTCCTATTTATGATGATTATATTGATGAAAGTGGGTTTGGAAGAGTATCAACTTTAGGAATGATGATCCAATTATTTTGGAGGGTGTTGAATCTTATTGTGATAATTATGAAAGTGGATTTGGAGAGGTCATGACTTTATTTAGTGATGAATCCACTATTTCGGAAGAGGTTCCAATTGATTATGAGAACAAAGTTGCCATCTATGAAGATTATTGTGATGACATGTATGCTATAAAGAATAATGATAACCATGAAACTTGTCATCGTGATTTTAATTTTCAATTGGATTATGCCTCACATGATAGTTAATTTGTTGAATTTGCTCCCACTACTATTCATGAGAATAAATTTGCTTATGTGGAGAGTAATGAAAATTCTATGCTTGTGCATCATGAAAATAATGCCTTATGTGATGGTTATATTGTTGAATTCATTCATGATGCTACTGAAAATTTTATGAGGGAGGGATATATGCTTGTAGGAATTGCAATAATATCGAGTTGAAGGAAATATGCCCTAGAGGCAATAATAAAGTTGTTATTTATATTTCCTTATATCATGATAAATGTTTATTATTCATGCTAGAATTGTATTAACCAGAAACTTAGTATACGTGTGAATACATAGACAAATAGAGTGTCACCAGTTTGCCTCTACTTGACTAGCTCGTTGAATCAATGATGGTTATGTTTCCTAACCATAGACATGAGTTGTCATTTGATTAACGGGATCACATCATTAGAGAATGATGTGATTGACTTGACCCATCCGTTAGCTTAGCACGATGATCGTATAGTTTGTTGCTGTTGCTTTCTCCATAACTATACATGTTCCTATGACTATGAGATCATGCAACTCCCGAATACCGGAGGAACACTTTGTGTGCTACCAAACGTCACAACGTAACTGGGTGATTATAAAGGTTCTCTACAGGTGTCTCCTATCATGTTTGTTGAGTTGGCATGGATCAAGATTAGTATTTGTCACTCTGATTGTCGGAGAGGTATCTCTGGGCCCTCTCGGTAATGTACATCACTATAAGCCTTGCAAGCCATGTAGCTAATGAGTTAGTTACAGGATGTAGCATTACAGAACGAGTAAAGAGACTTGCCGGTAACGATATTGAACTAGGTATTGAGATACCGATGATCGAATCTCGGGCAAGTAACATACCAATGACAAAGGGAACAACGTATATCGTTATGCAATTTAACCGATAAAGATCTTCGTAGAATATGTAGGAACCAATATGAGCATCTAGGTTCCGCTATTGGTTATTGACCGGAGACATGTCTCGGTCATGTATACATAGTTCTCGAACCCGTAGGGTCCGCACGCTTAACATTCGGTGACAATCGGTATTACTAGTTTATGTGTTTTGATGTACCGAAGGTAGTTCGGAGTCCCGGATTTGATCACAGACACGACGAGGAGTCTCGAAATGGTCGAGACGTAAAGATCGATATATTGGAAGCCTATGTTTGGGCATCGGAATGGTTTCAGGTGAAATCGGGAGTATACCGGAGTACCGGGAGGTTACCAGAACCCCCCGGGAGGTATATGGGCCATATTGTGACTTAGTGGAAGAGAGGGGAAAGAATCAAAGGAGGGGGCGCCCCCCAAGCCCAATCCGAATTGGGAGGGGGGGCGGCCCCCCTTTCCTTCCTTCTTCCCTCTCCTTCCTTCTCTCCTAAAACCAACAAAGGGAAGGGGGGATCCTACTCCCGGTGGGAGTAAGACTCCTTGGGGCGCGCCTAGAGAGGCCCACCCCCTCCCCCTCCTCCACTCCTTTATATACGGGGGAGGGGGGTGTCGGTGTACTAGAATAGGGGTACCCTAGTACCCCGAACTTGTGCACGGGCAGTTGCAGCACCCCGCGGCAAGGCTTGCCGGGCGAACGCCAGGATCCTCCATGGTTCCCTTGGAGCCATTCAAGAACAAAGTATTTAAGCTCAGGAGACAAGGCCCCGGCAAGAGGAGCTTGCCGGGAAGGCCAACCGAGGCACTCCAAGGAACTTGTCGCGATGCGCCACGCGCTCCGGCAAGGCAACAAGGCCCCGGCAAGAGGAGCTTGCCGGGAAGACCAACCAAGGTACCTCGAGGCCCGGAGAGCGACAAGCTTCCGGACCCGACAAGATAACAACAGTGGCAAGGCGCTTGCCGCGGCAGGCGGCCACTCTGTGCCCGCGCTCCAGCGCATCCACCAACGTGTTGCTCTGGGGGCCTCTCCAGGCGCGCGTGGCGGGAGGCTGTGCAGCCAGCGGTGCGCAGTGGCATGCGAAGCTGACAAGATCGCCATCGTGGCGAACGGTGGCGCCCCTAACGGTCCTTTCTGCACTGTTTGGGCGACTCAGACGGGCCTTTAATGCCCTTGTCCCCTGCCGTGAGGGTTAGGTAGGGTGCACTGTACAAGCAACTGTACCAACCACCTCACTTTTTACGTTTATACCCTCCTCTGTGTTGCCACCTGTCGGTGACTCCTTTAGCGTATAAAAGGAGGCCCATGCGCAACGTAGAGGGGGTTCGGACAGTTCGCTTCGATTCATTCGTAGCCCAGAAAACACCACACTCTCTCTCGAGAGCAAGAACACAAGATAATACAACCAGACAAGCAGCAGTAGGAGTGTTATCTCTCCGGAGAGCTCCGAAGCTGGGTAAACTGCTCGTGTGCTTCGCCTCGATCCGCTCTTCGTGCTATCTCCGCCCCCCACCGAACCGAAAGGGGCCCGGTCCGCCGGTCCCATAGGTGTTCGTGGATCAGTTTCCCCCGACATCTTTGGCGCGCCAGGTAGGGGGGCGTCGAGATTGTGTGAATCCGATCCGGCGTTCACGCGAGCTAGATCTTCATTCCCTTCATCAACATGCCACCGAAGAAGAAGACTTCGGCGGCAGCCGCTCCGTCCACGTCACTTCCGCCACCGTTGGAGCAAACGGGTGGTGGAATGGACGCGGGCGGAAGAATGGACGTCGACGAAGAAGCTCATGATGCTGCCAAGTCCAAGGACAAGGCTGCACAAACCTCGGCGACTGTACATGTCACGCGCCACTCTCAAGAGGCGCAAGACCAACAGCGTCATGGCACTTGCAGTGCCATACGCATGATAGGCCAAGACCAAGCTGGTGGATCTCGGGGCGCTCAAGACCAGCAAGCACGCCAGCGTGCTGGCACGAGCGGGGCACGGTCGCCTGGGCGGGATACTGCTCCTTCTAACATAGTTAGAAGTTCGAGCACGTCCCGCTCCTCACACCGTCCGCCACTGCCACCCACCACTCCAGCAGAAGCTTTGGCACGAGCTCAACTTCTCCTAGATTACCCTCCGACGTCGGACAAGATTGACGCATGGAGGGCCACCATTCAGAGTCTCATCGGCTACGCCAACGGCGACACTCCACGGCGGCCGAGCGCGTCGCCGCCGCGGCAGGGTTGCCGGACGCGAGCCGGTGGCGACGAAACGGGCGGAGGTGCAACTACCATGCAATCACCGCCCCGAAGGCCAAGATCGCCGACTCGCCGGATCCACCTCGACAGCGACTCCACTGCATCGTCGGATCCATGAGCTCGTCGCGATCAGCGCCAAGTTCTTCATGATCAACAACAAGAAGACGCTCGAACCCGCATCGAGCGCCGAAGAGAAGCGCGACGTCAATCCGACAAGCGCGCTGGGCCCTCTTTTGACATGCATGCGCCAGGGGAACCAGGCGATCTGCCGTACGCGGTAGGTTGCCCTGCGTTCACTCGTGAGCTGCGGCAAGTCCAGTGGCCAGCACAAAGAACTTCAAGCCAGACGTACCGGAGAAGTACGACGGCAAGACGCATCCGTCGGAGTTCCTCAGCATCTACACCATTGCGGTGCAGGCTGCCGGGGGACGAGATGACAAGATCTTTGCCAACTACTTCCCGCTGGTGCTCAAGCCCAACGTCAGATCCTGGCTCATGCACTTGCCGGACAACTCCATATCCTCTTGGGCTGATCTGTGCCATCAGTTTGTCGGTGCCTTCACAGGCGGACACAAGCCTCATGGCCAGGAGAGTGATCTTCATCTGCTCGCCCAGAAGGAAGGAGAGCCCCTGCGCAAGTACATTCAGAGATTCAGTAGTGTGCAGCACAACATCCCAGACGTCCACCCTGCCGCGGTGATCAGCGCGTTCCATCAGAACGTGCGAAACCGCAGGATGCGGGAGGAAATGGCAATGTGCAAGATCAGGGACATCAGTGAATTATATGCACTGGCCGACAAGTGTGCACGTGCTGAGGAAGGGAGGAGACTCCCCGGAGAAAATATAGGAGCGGGAGGATCTGACAGTGAAGATGCTGCCCCGACAAGGAAAAACCGGCGGCGGAACAACAGAAGGAGGAAAGGCAAAGAAGTGCTAGTTGTTGAGCAGTCCGGCAACGGTGGCGGCGCCAAGGAAGCCAAAGCTGGTGACTCCGGCAAGGAGGTTGCCGCGGAGGTGGCGGTCGCCGACAAGCAGGACGGCACCAACAAGCAGTATTGCAAGATCCACCGCACCAAGGGCCATGATCTCCAGAACTGTAAGAAAGTCGAACAACTTGTTGAGCAACAGAAAGCTGAATACGAGCGGCGCGACAAGGAGAAGGCCCAGGAAGGAGCTGGTGGATCCGGCAAGAAACGTCCCGGCCGAGGAGGACGCCGCGGCAAAGCTAAGCAGCGGCAAGGAGACAGACCTCCTTGCGGCCGCGACAAGGATGAAGATGACGACGACGATGAAGACATGGATGATGAGGAGACTGATGAGCAGGAGTTCCAGAAAGCCACAGAGGTCCTGTGCGTTGACGGTGGTGCTTCTCTGCATGCCTCGCACCGCCAGCTCAAGCAGTGGGTGCGGGAAGTTAATGCAGCAGAACCACCCGTCGAGTCACGCAAGCCTCTGAAATGGTCCGGCACGCCTATCATCTTTGACATTGAGGACCACCCTGATCGCATAACTGCGGTCGGGTGCTTGCCGATGCTGGTTTCACCAACAATCCGCAACCTCAAGGTCACTAAGATGCTAGTTGACGGCGGGGCCGGCTTGAACCTGATCTCCTCCGCGGTGCTCCAGAAACTCCAGATCCCTGACAGCGAGCTCGAAGAGACCGGTACATTTCAAGGAATCAACCCGGGAAGGAGCAAGCCAAAGGGAAAGATCACGTTGCCGGTAACATTTGGCAGCGAGCTGAACTTCAGGACTGAGAGGGTCACGTTTGACGTTGCCGACTTTCCATTACCTTACAATGGAATCCTTGGCCGACCGGCACTCGCCAAGTTCATGGCAGCCTCTCACTATGCGTACAACGTACTGAAAATGCCAGGCCCGATAAGTGTCATCTCTGTCCCTGGCGACAAGAAGGATGCTCTTATCT
Organism: Triticum aestivum; assembly: GCF_018294505.1. Lineage (NCBI taxonomy): Eukaryota > Viridiplantae > Streptophyta > Magnoliopsida > Poales > Poaceae > Triticum > Triticum aestivum. The sequence goes on from NC_057794.1 coordinate 444,468,435, forward strand.
GTGCCGACAAGATCTACCGGGAAGCAGCAGCCGCAGCAGAACGCAGGACACTTGCCGCTGAAGCTCCCGGGGGGAAGAAGAAGACCAAGTCCGGCAAGAGCTCTGATGCCCACTCCGGCAAGCGCACCTCTTCGGAGTGCTGCGCTACCGTCGAGGACGCACCATCGGGCTCCACCGGCAAGCGTAAGAAGGCAATGGCAGCTCCACCTGAGACCAAGAAGGTGTCCGCCAAGGAGGACGGCACTGGTGGTACCTTCACCATCAGCGCCACTCTTGACCCCAAATAGGAAAGCGCGCTCGTTGCTTTCCTGCGGGCGAATGTCGACGTGTTTGCGTGGCAACCTTCTGATATCCCCGGTGTTCCCAGGAAAGTAATTGAGCACCACCTTGCCGTCTGTCCTCATGCGCGGCCCGTCAAGCAGAAAGTCAGGAAGCAGGCAGTGGAGCGCCAAGAATTCATCGCAGAAGAAATCAAGAAGTTGGAAGCAGCAGGCCTTGTCAGAGGAGTGCTCCATCCCACGTGGTTGGCCAATCCTGTTGTTGTGCGCAAGGCTAACGGGAAATGGAGACTTTGTATTGACTTCACTGATGTTAATAAAGCTTGTCCCAAAGACCCATTTCCCTTGCCGCGTATTGACCAGATTGTTGACTCCACAGCCGGATGTGATTTGCTTTCATTTCTTGATGCATACTCAGGATATCATCAGATCTTCATGGCAGAAGAGGATGAAGAGAAAACCGCATTTATCACCCCATGTGGCACGTACTGCTTCGTACGGATGCCTTTCGGTTTGAAGAATGCTGGTTCAACATTCGCAAGGGTAGTCCACTACGCTTTTGAGCCGCAGATGCACAGAAATGTGGAAGCCTACATGGATGACATAGTGGTCAAGAGCAAGAACAGGGCGACCCTGATTCAAGATTTAGACGAGACATTTGCAAATCTGCGCAAGATCAACCTCAAGCTTAACCCCGAGAAGTGCGTGTTTGGGGTCCCCTCCGGCAAGCTTCTCGGGTTCTTCGTGTCTCAGCGGGGAATTGAAGCCAATCCCGACAAGATCAAGGCCATTGAGCAGATCGAAGCACCAAAGCGCGTCAAGGATGTACGAAGGCTTGCCGGTTGCGTGGCTGCTCTCAGCAGGTTTATCTCTAGATCTGCTGAGCGCGCCCTGCCATTTTTCAAAATTTTGAAAAAGGCAGGTCCAGTAAAATGGACTCCGGAAGCGGAGGCTGCGCTGCAGGACTTGAAGAGATACCTGTCCTCCACTCCAACGCTTGTCGCACCTAAGCCGCAAGAGAAGTTGCTGCTGTATATAGCGGCAACCAATCAAGTGGTTAGTGCTGCGTTAGTGGCGGAGAGGGAGGCGGATGATGAGCCAGCAACCACGGCAGATCCATCCAGCGACAAGCAGGGGGCTTCGCCGACAAGCTCTGGTCCCGACAAACATGGGTTTGCGCAGGAGCATGATAAGATGCCGAAGAGAATGGTGCAGCGCCCAGTTTACTTTGTCAGTTCTCTTCTGCAGGGGGCTAGATCAAGGTACTCTGGTGTGCAGAAGTTGCTTTTCGGCCTCCTCATGGCCTCGAGAAAGCTGCGCCATTACTTCCAAGCACATGAGATCACAGTCGTCACTCGCTTTCCGCTGAAGAGGATACTGCAAAATCCAGAAGCAACAGGCAGGATTGTCGAGTGGGCGCTGGAACTGTCAAGCTTTGGCCTCAAGTTTGAGAGCACTTCAACTATCCAAAGCAGAGCATTGGCAGAGTTCATAGCAGAGTGGACGCCAACCCCAGATGAAGAAATTCCAGAAACGAGCATCCCCGTCAAAGAGGCAAGCAAAGAGTGGCTGATGTACTTTGATGGTGCCTTCTCGCTGCAAGGCGCCGGTGCAGGCGTGCTACTTGTCGCACCCACCGGAGAGCACCTCAAGTACGTAGTCCAGATGCACTTTCCCAAAGAGCAAGCAACCAACAATACTGCAGAGTATGAAGGATTGCTTGCCGGTCTCAGAATCGCAGCAGACCTTGGGATCAAGAAGCTCATTGTCAGGGGTGACTCACAGCTTGTCGTCCGACAAGTGAACAAGGACTACCAGAGTCCGTTGATGGAAGCATATGTTGATGAAGTGAGGAAGCTAGAAGAGCACTTTGACGGCCTACAAATGGAGCATATCCCAAGAGCTCAGAATGACATTGCTGATGGCCTGTCAAAGTGCGCCGCACTAAAGTTACCTGTGGAACCAGGGATCTTTGTGCTTAAGTTGACTCAACCATCCGTAACACCATCAACTGGACAAAGCAAGAAGAGGAAGTTGGTTTCTGGTGACTACTTTCCGGCAGAGCTCCCCGAAGCCGCCGCCAAGAAAGTCCCCAAGATCAACACCAAGGAGGCTGAGGGGCAGTCTGCTCCGGCAAGCCTTATGGTTTGTTCCGTTGAAGCAGACGCTCCCGACAAGTTTTGCTCCGGCAAGCTTGCCGGGGAACATCAAGCTCCGGCAGGACCGCAAGTCCTTGCCGTGGAAGCGGATGTTCCCGCAGCAGCAGATGTGCCTTTAGTCCTTGTTGTCGAGCCACAAGCTCCAGCATGGGCACAGCAGATTGTCCACTTCCTTCAGACAGGAGAACTTCCCGAAGAGCAAGAAGAAGCGGAAAGAGTAGCCCGGCAGTCAAGTATGTACCAGTTTGTCGATAGCATACTGTACAGAAGAAGACTCAACGGTGTGAAATTGAAGTGTATTCGCCGGGAAGATGGACAAAAGCTGTTGGCAGAGATACATGGAGGCATATGTGGCCACCACATTGGCGCAAGAGCACTTGCCGGCAAAGCTTTCCGGCAAGGTTTCTTTTGGCCGACAGCCCTCCAGGATGCAACTGCACAAGTAACCAAGTGTGAAGCGTGCCAGTTCCACTCCAAACAGATACACCAGCCAGCTCAAGCTCTCCAGACGATCCCTTTATCCTGGCCATTTTCGGTCTGGGGGCTCGATATCCTCGGCCCCTTCCCCCGAGCTGTCGGGGGCTTTGAGTACTTGTACGTCGCAATCGACAAGTTCACAAAGTGGCCGGAAGTGCAACCAGTGAGGAAGGTGACAGCATAGTCAGCAGTCAAGTTCTTCAGGTCGATTATTTGCCGTTTCGGGATCCCTAACAGGATCATCACCGACAACGGCACGCAATTCACGAGCCGCACCTTCATGCAGTACGTCCAAGACCTTGGCGCCAAGGTCTGCTTCGCTTTTGTTGCTCATCCGAGAAGCAACGGTCAAGCAGAGAGGGCAAATGCTGAAGTGCTGCGCGGGCTCAAGACCAGAACTTTTGATAGGCTGCACAAGTGCGGAAGGAACTGGATCGAGGAGCTGCCGGTGGTTCTTTGGTCCATCAGAACGACGCCAAATCGAGCCACGAGCCAGACACCTTTCGCTCTAGTCTATGGAGCAGAGGTAGTTCTTCCCACGGAACTCGTATACGGATCACCTCGAGTGCTCGCTTATGATGAGCTTGAGCAAGAACAACTGCGACAAGACGACGCGCTGCTCCTTGAGGAAGATCGTCTTCAGGCTGCTGTACGAGCTGCTTGATACCAGCAAGCTTTGCGTCGCTATCATAGCCGCAAAGTTAAAGCCAGAAGCTTCGAGGAAGGCGACCTTGTTCTTCGGCGCGTTCAGTCCGCCAAGAATTCCAACAAGTTGACGCCGAAGTGGGAAGGCCCTTATCGGGTGAGACGAGTCACAAGGCCCGGCGCTGTCTGCCTTGAGACCGAAGATGGCATTCCGGTGAGCAACTCCTGGAACATAGAACATCTTTGTAAGTTTTTCCCGTAAGGCGCAGTTGCCGGAACCCGTTCCGGCAACCACCTTTTGTACAAGTCTTGCCGCTGTTGCATGTAATCCTTTGTACAAAGCCGGGCGCAGATCCCGTGCATAAGTAAAACCCAATGTGCTCCGCACAACTTGTCCATTTCATGCATTAGTTTCTTTCTTGCATGCGATTATCTGACACTTTGTGCAGCAGCTACATCCGGTAAGCACTAACGAGCCGAAGGGCTCCATATCATTATTTTCTCTTCTTTCTTCTTTTTAACAAAGGTAAATAAGGTTCCCCCGCACACATGTTTGCCGGGGGGGGGGGGAAGAGAAGATTGTGGTATGGACGAGGCGTCGTTCAAGCGAAGTCCTGCCTTACCGGGAAGCAAACGACAGAAAAGCTAAGTTGCCAAAGTTTGAGCAGTCACTTTTTAAATTTTTGAGTTATCTTCCTCGAACGACCCTGCTTTGTATGGAAAACCTGTGCACGGAGGAACCAACTCGTGGCTAGTTGCGCCCTTACTTTGTTTTGAGTCCGCTCAACAGCTTAAGCGTGCTGCATCTAGTCGCGACAAGGTTTCTTGTCGGAAGCAGCGCCGCCAGCAGGCTGCTGAAGTTCCGCACTCAGCGCTCGCGGCTCGGGCGCCTGCGCCAACAAGTTCCCTAGAAGCGTAAGGTAAAAACATACAAAGGAAGGAATCTAGTAGAGGAAAGAACATAGCAATTGATAACAGAAATAAAGTTATATTACAAGATAACTTGTCGCAGCTCTAACAGACTGTTTTCATAACATGATTAGCAGCGACAAGGGAAAAGAAGAAATGGGCGGCCTAGTCTACGCGTCCGCCCTCGACTCTCTTGATCTCGCTCACCTTGTCCACAATGGGTGCGACAAGGGCCTTGAGTGCGTCCAGATCGGCGTCAGGCGGCAAGGACCTGAGGACGTTGGTGAAGCTGAGGCCTGGATTGCGGAAGGCTACCTTCATCAGCACCTTCTGGAGAACCCCGGCGCAGATTTTGCACGACTCGTCGGCCAGCTGCTTTGGGATCCTCTCCCGGAGCCGCTGGAGTGCCGTCGCCACGCCCTTGAAGAACAGGCTGAGCTTGGCGCTGGGTTGAAGACTCTCGTCGGAAGGATACCCAAAGTCCTCCATCCCCAGCTGCGCCAGCTCCTCGTTGATGACTGCGGCAATGTTCACCAGACCCTCGGTCCAGTGCTCCACAGTGTCTCTGAACGAGTTCTGGGTAACTGCAATGCTCTCCAGCAGCGCCACGACAGCCTTGACATTCCCCGACAAGGTCTTCTCCCGCTCCTTGGCGGCCTCCAGCGTCTGCGTTAGCGTGGCCAGCTTCAGCTCCAGGTCTGCTTTGGAATCCTTGGTGGCGCTGAGCTCCTTGCCCCTCTCAGTGAGAAGACCTTGTAGCTCACCGTGGGCGGCAGCATCCTTCTCACGCTCACGCTTGAGCACGGCAAGCTCCTCGCCGCTCTTCCCAATGTTGGCCTCCAGCTGCGCCACCTTCTCCTCCAGCTCTTTCTTGGCGGCCTCTGCAATTGCCGCAACGTCCTTTGCTTCCTTGAGCGCCCTGCCAAGTGCTTGCTCACGCTCGACAAGCTCTTCCTCGTAGCTGTCGAGGTTGGCCTTCTGCTGCACTAGTTCACCTTCCCGCGCGGACTGCTTCTCGGCGGCCAGCCTTTGCTCCTCCTCAGCTTCGGCCTTCTCGAGAAGGAAGGCCGTGCGCTCCTCGTCGAGTCGCTCCCGCTCCTGTGCCAGGGACCGGAGAGCCTCTTGATTTTGGCCCCGGAGCTCCTCCCCGCGCTTCTCCATGTCAACTCCCGCCTTCGCGACAAGCGCTTCCCGGGAAGCTAGTTTGGCTTGCCGGGCGCGATAGAGTGACAGCAGCTTCCGCAGCAGCTGCTCTTCCTCGGGCTCGCCACTGCTGCTGCCGGGCGCGTCAACCAACGACAGTCCGGCGGAGGCGAGCACCTCCCCGTCGAAAGTTTCCCCCTCGACCGGCGCCCTGGAGCTCGACGCCCAGGGTAGCTTGATGAAGATATTGTCACTGACCCTCAAGTAGGCGCCGGGCTGGAGCTCCTCGGAGCCCGGCTCCGCAGAAGCAGCAGAGGGATCGGCGGTCGGCGCAGCGCCTGGCGCTCCTGCGGCCTCAGGGTCGTCAGTGCGATCGCCCGACCCCTCGCCGGCTTCTGCAGCGGCAGCCCTGGCGGCCTCCTCGCCGGCGGTCTCATCAGCACCGGCCCCTTCCTCGCCGGCACCCTCTGTCTCCATTGGCTCAGCCGCAGATGGGTCTGAAGAACGAGGAAGGGAGAAAAATCAATCCAAAATCCAAGAGAAGAAAATCAGAAGAAGAAGAACCCAAGGGAAAGTTTCTGGGCAAGTGGATTACCTGTGCCAAGATCTGCAGTTGCGGCCTTGGTCGCCGCAGGATCAACGGTGCCGTCCCTTGCCGGAGAGCTGCCCCTTGCCGGAGGGTTCTCCCTTGCCGAAGAGCGCTCCCTTACCGGGAACCCCTCCCTTGGCGGCGTAGTCGAAGCAGATGGCACCGCGGGACCAGCTTCCGGGCGCTCCTGATGTGGCTGCTCTGCTCCTACACAAATCAACAAGCAAGATATCAACAAAGGAAAAAGCACTCAAGCGCGCCCGGCAGCAGAAGGCTAAACTATGAACTTACGCTGAGGGCTGCGCTGGGGGCTGCTTTGAGGAGTGATTGCCAGGTCCGTCAAGGTGGCCTCGGACCCACCACCTACTGACACGGTGGGGTCATCCTCGATGACAATCACCGCGGCCTTGGCCCTCTTCGCCGCTCTCTAGGCCAGCGTCCTGAAAAGAAAGGAGTCCAGATTGAAGCAAGTCAGATACAAGATAAAAACAGCAAGATTGAAGAACTATAAGAGCACCAAAGAAGCTTACTCTTCTTCCTCCTCGTCGGAGCTGAGCGCGGAAAGATCGAAGTCCGGCTCCCCTCTGGTGCGGCGAGGCGGAGGAGTAGGATCCCTTGCCCGCTTGGCGGGGGCGGTGGCGGTGGCCCGGGAAGATCCCGCTCCAGTTGCCGCTGATGCGTGAGGCGCTCCCGCGGCAACATGACTTGCCGCGGTAGAGCGTGTCGCACGGCTTGGCGGCTGTTGAGCCGGCTGCCACCCCGCTACGTCTGCGGCCCTGCGAAGACGCCTTCTTGGCGGGGCCGGGGGCTCCGCCTGCGGCAAGCCTTCTGAGGGCTCGGGCTCTTCCTCGCCGGCCTCGCTCGGCTCGGCTTCAGAACCGGCAAGCTCTTCCTCGCCAATGGACTCCGCGCGCTCGGCAAGGTTTGCCGCCTCTGCAGCCTCCGCCTCCTCCACAGTGAACCCGAACGCGCCCGCGGCAGCTGCGGCCGCAACCTCTTCCGCCCTAGTGGCGATGCGCTGCAGCTCCTCGTCGGTGGTGTCACGGGTGAGGCTCTTCTGCTCGTCAGCGTGGACCGACACTTCCTCCAAGGTGTCGAAGAACGATCGCACAACATCATCCGCAGGCTCTTGCCAAGTTGGGACGATTCCGTGTGAATCGCACAACGGCATCACGGCACGGATCCGGTCAAGTGAAGAGTTATTGCACAAAGGAACTACGCCCCTCGGCAGTGTGAATGGGTGCTGGGGGTCGCGTTTGAACAACTCGAGAAGTATCGCATCCAGCTCCAGGACGGTGAAGTTGTAGTTGAGGCCCGGCCGCAGCCTCATGATATCCGCCGAATTCTTGAATTCCCAGGCGGGCCTCCCCCTCTCCTGCAGGGGGGCAATGCGGTGGCGGAGGAAATCTGCCCCGACAGCACCTACAGTGAGCCCGGCAAGCCTGAGGCGAAGAATCCTAGTGATGGCGATCTTCAGCCTCTCATCTTCCGGGGCCACGTTGCTCCAGTCATTGCCACGCACTATTGGAGCTTGGCGCACGGCGGTGAAGGGCTGCGGATTCTCCTCAACGATCCAGCACCACTCTGCTCTCCACTCCTCCCACTTGCTGCGGAGCTCACCCTCCAAGTACGCCTCTTTCTTGCCGACTCTCGAGATCCAGGCAATCCCTCTGGCAAGTGGCTCTCCTCTCTCTACCCGAGGTATGAAGAAGTGGCGGAAAAGGGCAACACTAGGGTGGACTCCGACAAAGTTTTCGCACAAATGTGCGAAAACTACCATGGTCAGGACAGCATTGGGGGTGAAGTCAAGGAGGCGGAAGCCATATGTGTTCATAATATCACAGAAGAACTCTGAGAAGGGCGGGCAGAGCCCGCAGTAGAAGAATAGCGCGAAGAACGGGTATCCGTTTGGAGCCAACTCCGAAGCAGCGGCCGGGAGTACCCTCGTGCGCGGATGCGCCCGCGTCTCCGTCGCCCAGAAGAGGAAGAAGTACTCCCTCAGCTCCTTCGTGCTGAGCTGGGGGGTGAAGATCGCCCGCTCCTTCCGCAGCGCCGCGAGCCGCTGCGCCTCGGCCGACTTCACGCCCTTTCCCTTGTCGGCTTTCGGAGCCATGGCGGAGGTGGTGGGGAAGGTCGACGGCGTTGGTGATGCTGGTGGCAATGGGGGGCGGAGCCTTGCTCTCTCGGCTTCGAGAAGAAGGGGGGAGCGGCGGAGTTTCTTGAAGATGAAGTAGCAGCAACCAGCGAGGGGGAACGAACTGCCCCTGTTTCCTCTACTTATAAAGAGGGACGGGGCGGACGTTTCGCCCTTCCGAATAAACAACCACCCACGATCTCTCCCATGATGCCGCATTCAACGCGTGTCGTTATGGGAGAGCGCGGTGGATACGGAGCGAGATTCGGCGTGGCCCAGCCCGCGTGTGCCCGTGCCCTGTCTTGGGCCTGGCCCAACAGCGCTCGGCACCGTATCTGGCCCAGGCCCGGGGGCTCTTGTCGGTGTACTAGAATAGGGGTACCCTAGTACCCCGAACTTGTGCACGGGTAGTTGCAGCACCCCGCGGCAAGGCTTGCCGGGCGAACGCCAGGATCCTCCATGGTTCCCTTGGAGCCATTCAAGAACAAAGTATTTAAGCTCAGGAGACAAGGCCCCGGCAAGAGGAGCTTGCCGGGAAGGCCAACCGAGGCACTCCAAGGAACTTGTCACGACGCGCCACGCGCTCCGGCAAGGCAACAAGGCCCCGGCAAGAGGAGCTTGCCGGGAAGACCAACCAAGGTACCTCGAAGCCCGGAGAGCGACAAGCTTCCGGACCTGACAAGATAACAACAGCGGCAAGGCGCTTGCCGCGGCAGGCGGCCACTCTGTGCCCGCGCTCCAGCGCATCCACCAACATGTCGCTCTGGGGGCCTCTCCAGGCGCGCGTGGCGGGAGGCTGTGCAGCCAGCGGTGCGCAGTGGCATGCGAAGCTGACAAGATCGCCATCGTGGCGAACGGTGGCGCCCCTAACGATCCTTTCTGCACTGTTTGGGCGACTCAGACGGGCCTTTAATGCCCTTATCCCCTGCCGTCTGGGTTAGGTAGGGTGCACTGTACAAGCAACTGTACCAACCACCTCACTTTTTATGTTTATACCCTCCTCTGCGTTGCCACCTGTCGGTGACCCCTTTAGCGTATAAAAGGAGGCACATGCGCAACGTAGAGGGGGTTCGGACAGTTCGCTTCGATTCATTCGTAGCCCAGAAAACACCACGCTCTCTCTCGAGAGCAAGAACACAAGATAATACAACCAGACAAGCAGCAGTAGGAGTGTTATCTCTCCGGAGAGCTCCGAAGCTGGGTAAACTGCTCGTGTGCTTCACCTCGATCCGCTCTTCGTGCTATCTCCGCCCCCCACCGAACCGAAAGGGGCCCGGTCCGCCGGCCCCATAGTTGTTCGTGGATCAGTTTCCCCCGACAGGGGGCACCCCATAGACACACAAGTTGATCATTGATCTTTAGCCGTGTGCGGTGCCCCCTCCACCATAATCCACCTCGGTAATATAGTAGCGGTGCTTAGGCAAAGCCATGTTCCGGTAGAAACATCATCACCGTCATCACGCCGTCGTGCTGACGAAGCTCTCCCTCGAAGCTCTACTGGATCGTGAGTTCGCGGGACATCACCGACCGAACGTGTGCAGATCGTGGAGGTGCCGTATCTTTGGTACTAGATCGGTCGATCGTGAAGACGTACGACTACATCAACCATGTTGTTATAACGCTTCCGCTTACGGTCTACGAGGGTACGTAGACGATACTCTCCCCTCTCGTTGCTATGCATCACCATGATCTTGCGTGTGCGTAGGATTTTTTTGAAATTACTGTGTTCCCCAACAATGGCATCCGAGCCAGGTTTATGCGTAGATGTTATATGCACAAGTAGAACACAAAGGAGTTGTGGGCATGGGTATATACATATTGCTTGCCGTCACTAGTTGATTCTTGATTCAGCGGCATTGTTGGATGAAGCGGCCCAGACTGACATTACGCGTACGCTTACGCGAGACCGGTTCTACCGACGTGCTTCGCACACAGGTGGCTAGTGGGTGACTGTTTCTCCAGCTTTAGTTGAATTGGATTCAATGAACAGGGTTCTTTCTGACGATCAAAAAGCAATCACTATACCGCGTTGTGGTTTTTGATGCGTAGGTAAGAATGGTTCTTGCTCAGCCCGTAGCAGCCACGTAAAACTTGCAACAACAAAGTAGAGGACGTCTAACTTGTTTTTGCAGGGCATGTTGTGATGCGATATGGTCAAGACATGATGCTAAATTTTATTGTATGAGATGATCATGTTTTGTAACATAGTTATCGGCAACTGGCAGGAGCCATATGGTTGTCGCTTTATGGTATTAAATGCAATCGCCATGTAGTTGCTTTACTTTATCACTAAGCGTAGCGATAGTCGTAGAAGCAATAGTTGGCGAGACAACAACGATGCTTCGATGGAGATCAAGGTGTCAAGCCGGTGACGATGGTGATCATGACGGTGCTTTGGAGATGGAGATCAAAGGCACAAGATGATGATGGCCATATCATATCACTTATATTGATTGCATGTGATGTTTATCCTTTATGCATCTTATTTTGCTTAGTTCGGCAGTAGCATTATAAGATGATCTCTCACTAAATTTCAAGGTATAAGTGTTCTCCTTGAGTATGCACCGTTGCTACAGTTCGTCGTGCCGAGACACCACGTGATGATCGGGTGTGATAAGCTCTACGTTCACATACAACGAGTGCAAGCCAGTTTTGCACACACGGAATACTCGGGTTAAACTTGACGAGCCTAGCATATGCAAATATGGCCTCGGAACACTGGAGACTGAAAGGTCAAGCGTGAATCATATAGTAGATATGATCAACATAGTGATGTTCACCATTGAAAACTACTCCATCTCACGTGATGATCGAACATGGTTTAGTTGATATGGATCATGTGATCACTTAGATGATTAGAGAGATGTCTATCTAAGTGGGAGTTCTTTAGTAATTTGATTAATTGAACTTTAATTTATCATGAACTTAGTACCTGATAGTATTTTGCATGTCTATGTTGTTGTAGATAGATGGCATGTGCTGTTGTTTCGTTGAATTTTAATGCGTTCCTAGAGAAAGCTAAGTTGAAAGATGATGGTAGCAACTACACAGACTGGGTCCGTAACTTGAGGATTATCCTCATTACTGCAAAAAAGAATTACATCCTGGAAGCACCGCTAGGTGATAAACCCGCTGCAGGAGCAACGCCAAATGTTATGAACACCCGGCAGAGCAAAGCTTATGACTACTCGATAGTTCAATGTGCCATGCTTTACGGCTTAGAACCGGGACTTCAACAACATTTTTAATGTCATGGAGCATATGAGATGTTCCAGGAGTTGAAGTTAATATTTCAAGCAAATGCCCGGACTGAGAGATATGAAGTATCCAGTAAGTTCTACAGCTACAAGATGGAAGAGAATATTTCTGTCAGTGAACATATACTCAGAATGTCTGGGTACCACAACCACTTGACTCAACTGGGAGTTAATCTTCCTGATGATAGTGTCATTGATAGAGTTCTTCAATCACTGCCACCAAGCTACAAGAGCTTCATGATGAACTATAATATGCAAGGGATGGATAAGACGATTCCTGAGCTCTTCACAATGCTAAAGGCTGCGGAGGTAGAAATCAAGAAGGAGCATCAAGTGTTGATGGTCGACAAGACCACCAGTTTCAAGAAAAAGGGTAAAGGGAAGAAGGGGAACTTCAAGAAGAACAGCAAGCCAGTCGCTGCTCAAGTGAAGAAACCCAAGTATGGACCTAAGCTTGAGACTGAGTGCTTCTACTGCAAAGGAACTAGTCACTGGAAGCGAAACTGCCCCAAGTATTTGGCGGAGAAGAAGGATGGCAAAGTGAAAGGTATATTTGATATATATGTTATTGATGTGTACCTTACTAATGCTCGCAGTAGTTCCTGGGTATTTGATACTGGTTCAGTTGCTAACATTTGCAACTCGAAACAGGGGCTACGAATTAAGCGAAGATTGGCTAAGGACGAGGTGACGATGCGCATGGGAAATGGTTCCAAAGTCGATGTGATCACCGTCGGCACGCTACCTCTACATCTACCTTCGGGATTAGTTTTAGACCTAAATAATTGTAATTTGGTGCCAGGGTTGAGCATGAACATTATATCTGGATCTTATTTAATGCGAGACGGTTATTCATTTAAATCAGAGAATAATGGTTGTTCTATTTATATGAATAATATCTTTTATGGTCATGCACCCTTGATGAGTGGTCTATTTTTACGAAATCTTGATAGTAGTAATACACATGTTCATAGTATTGAAGCCAAAAGATGCAGAGTTGATAATGATAGTGCAACTTATTTGTGGTGCTGCCATTTAGGTCATATTGGTGTAAAGCGCATGAAGAAACTCCATTCTGATGGACTTCTGGAATCACTTGATTATGAATCACTTGGTACTTGCGAACCATGCCTCATGGGCAAGATGACTAAAACTCCGTTCTCCGGAACAATGGAGCGAGAAATAGAGTTATTGGAAATCATACATACTGATGTATGTGGTCCAATGAACATTGAAGCTCGCGGCGGATATCGTTATCTTCTCACCTTCACAGATGATTTGAGTAGATATGGGTGTATCTACTTGATGAAGCATAAGTCTGAAAGATTTGAAAAGTTCAAAGAATTTCAGAGTGAAGTGGAGAATCATCGTAACAAGAAAATCAAGTTTCTACGATCTGATCATGGAGGCGAATATTTGAGTTATGAGTTTGGAGTTCATTTGAAACAATGCGGAATAGTTTCGCAACTCACGCCTCCTGGAACACCATAGTGTAATGGTGTGTCCGAACGTCGTAATCATACTTTACTAGATATGGTGCGATCTATGATGTCTCTCACTGATTTACCGCTATCATTTTGGGGTTACGCTTTAGAGACAGCAGCATTCACATTAAATAGGTCACCATCTAAATCCGTCGAGATGACACCTTATGAACTGTGGTTTGGCAAGAAACCCAAGTTGTCGTTTCTTAAAGTTTGCAGCTGCGATGCTTATGTGAAAAAGCTTCAACCTAATAAGCTCGAACCCAAATCGAAGAAATGTGTCTTCATAGGATACCCAAAGGAGACTGTTGGGTACACCTTCTATCACAGATCTGAAGGCAAGATATTCATTGCTAATAATGGATCCTTTCTAGAGAAGGAGTTTCTCTCGAAAGAAGTGAGTGGGAGGAAAGTAGAACTTGACGAGGTAAATGTACCTTCTCCCTTATTGGAAAGTAGTTCATCACTGAAATCAGTTCCAGTGATTCCTACACCAGTAAGTGAGGAAGCTAATGATGATGATCATGAAACTTCTGATCAAGTTACTACCGAACCTCGTAGGTCAACCAGAGTAAGATCCACACCAGAGTGGTATGGTAATCCTGTTCTAGAAGTCATGTTACTTGACCATGACGAACCTGCGAACTATGAGGAAGTGATGATGAGCCCAGATTACGCAAAATGGCTTGAAGCCATGAAATCTGAGATGAGATCCATGTATGAGAACAAAGTGTGGACTTTGGTTGACTTGAGCGATGATCGGAAGGACATAGAGAATAAATGGATCTTCAAGAAGAAGACTGACGCTGACGGTAATGTTACTATCTACAAAGCTCGACTTGTTGCGAAAGGTTTTCGACAAGTTCAAGGAGTTGACTACCATGAGACCTTCTCACCCGTAGCGATGCTTAAGTCCGTCCGAATCATGTTAGCAATTGCCACATTTTATGATTATGTCAAAACCGCATTCCTTAATGGATACCTTAAAGAAGAGTTGTATATGATGCAACCGAAAGGTTTTGTTGATCCAAAAGGTGTTAAAAAAGTGTGCAAGCTCTAGCGATCCATTTATGGACTGGTGCAAGCCTATCAGAGTTGGAATATATGCTTTGATAGTGTGATCAAAGCATATGGTTTTGTACAGACTTTTGGAGAAGCCTGTATTTACAAGAAAGTGAGTGGGAGATCTGTAGCATTTCTGATATTATATGTAGATGACATATTGTTGATCGAAAATGATACTGAATTTCTGAATAGCATAAAAGGATACTTGAATAACAATTTTTCAATGAAAGACCTCGGTGAAGCTGCTTATATATTGGGCATCAAGATCTATAGAGATAGATCAAGACACTTGATTGGACTTTCACAAAGCATATACCTTGATAAAGTTTTGAAGAAGTTCAAAATGGATCAGGTAAAGAAAGGGTTCTTGCCTGTATTACAAGGTGTGAAGTTGAGTCAGACTCAATGACCGACCACTGCAGAAGATAGAGAGAAAATGAAAGGTGTTCCCTATGCTTCAGCCACAGGCGCTATCATGCATGCAATGCTGTGTACCAGACCTGATGTGTGCCTTGCTATAAGTTTAGCAGGGAGGTACCAAAGTAATCCAGGAGTGGATCACCGGACATCGGTCAAGAACATCCTGAAATACCTGAAAAGGACTGAGGATATGTTTCTCATATATGGAGGTGACAAACAAAATGTCGTAAACAGTTACGTCGATGCAAGCTTTGACACTGATCCGGATGACTCTAAGTCACAAACCGGATATGTGTTTTTATTAAATGGTGGAGCTGTCAGTTGGTGCAGTTCCAAGCAGAGCGTCGTGGCGGGATCTATGTGTGAAGCGGAATACATAGCTTCTTCAGAAGCAGCAAATGAAGGAGTCTGGATGAAGGAGTTCATATCCGATCTAGGTGTCATACCTAGTGCATCGGGTCCAACAAAAATCTTTTGTGACAATACTGGTGCAATTGCCTTGGTAAAGGAATCCAGATTTCACAAGAGAACCAAGCACATCAAGAGATGCTTCAATTCCATCCGCGATCAAGTCAAGGAGGGAGACATAGAGATTTGCAAGATACATACGGATCTAAATGTTGCAGACCCGTTGACTAAGCTTCTCTCACGAGCAAAACATGATTAGCACCAAGACTCCATGGGTGTTAGAATCATTACAATGTAATCTAGATTATTGACTCTAGTGCAAGTGGGAGACTGAAGGAAATATTCCCTAGAGGCAATAATAAAGTTGTTATTTATATTTCCTTATATCATGATAAATGTTTATTATTCATGCTAGAATTGTATTAAACGGAAACTTAGTACATGTGTGAATACATAGACAAACAGAGTGTCACTAGTTTGCTTCTACTTGACTAGCTCGTTGAATCAATGATGGTTATGTTTCCTAACCATAGACATGAGTTGTCATTTGATTAACGGGATCACATCATTAGAGAATGATGTGATTGACTTGACCCATCCGTTAGCTTAGCACGAGGATCGTTTAGTTTGTTGCTATTGCTTTCTCCATAACTATGCATGTTCCTATGACTATGAGATCATGCAACTCCCGAATACCGGAGGAACACTTTGTGTGCTATCAAACGTCACAACGTAACTGGGTGATTATAAAGGTGCTCTAAAGGTTTCTACTATGGTGTTTGTTGAGTTGGCATGGATCAAGATTAGGATTTGTCACTCCGATTGTCGGAGAGGTATCTTTGGGCCCTCTCGGTAATGTACATCACTATAAGCCTTGCAAGCAATGTAGCTAATGAGTTAGTTACGGGATGTAGCATTACGGAACGAGTAAAGAGACTTTCCGGTAATGAGATTGAACTAGGTATTGAGATACCGATGATCGAATCTCGGGCAAGTAACATACCGATGACAAAGGGAACAACGTATATCGTTATGCGGTTTGACCGATAAAGATCTTCATAGAATATGTAGGAACCAATATGAGCATCCAAGTTCCGCTATTGGTTATTGACCGGAGACATGTCTTGGTCATGTCTACATAGTTCTTGAACCCGTAGGGTCCGCACGCTTAACGTTCGGTGACAATCGGTATTACGAGTTTATGTGTTTTGATGTACCAAAGGTAGTTCGGGGTCCTGGATTTGATCACGGACATGACGAGGAGTCTCGAAATGGTCGAGACGTAAAGATTGATATATTGTAAGCCTATGTTTGGACAAAAGATTGGTTCCTGGTGAAATCAGGAGTATACCGGAGTAGCAGGAGGTTACCGGAACCCCCCGGGAGGTATATGGGCCTTATTGGGCCTTAGTGGAGGAGAGGGGAAAGAAGCAAAGGAGGGGGCGCACCCCCCCAATCCCAATCCGAATTGGGAGGGGGGCAGGCCCCCCTTCCCTTCCTTCTTCCTCTCCTTCCTTCTCTCCTAAAACCAACAAAGGGAAGGGGGGGGGGAATCCTACTCCCGGTGGGAGTAGGACTCCTTGGGGTGCGCCTAGAGAGGCCGGCCCCCTCCCCCTCCTCCACTCGTTTATATACGGGGGAGGGGGCACTCCATAGACACACAAGTTGATCATTGATCTTTAGCCGTGTGCGGTGCCCCCCTCCACTATAATCCACCTCGGTAATATAGTAGCGGTGCTTAGTCGAAGCCCTGTTTTGGTAGCAACATCATCACCGTCATCACTCCGTCGTGCTGACGAAGCTCTCCCTCGAAGATCTATTGGATCGTGTGTTTGCGGGATGTCACCGAGCCGAACGTGTGCAGATCGTGGAGGTGTCGTATCTTCGGTACTAGATCGGTCGATCATGAAGACATACGACTACATCTACCGCGTTGTCATAACGCTTCCGCTTATGGTCTATGAGGGTATGTAGACGATACTCTCCCCTCTCGTTGCTATGCATCACCATGATCTTGTGTGTGCGTAGGAATTTTTTTGAAATTACTGCGTTCCCCAACACAAGTTTCCTCTCTATGTGCTTCAAGTTTTAAAGATATGCTTGTTTTGCCTTCCTATGCTAGTTGATTATTGTTCCCATAAGTTGTTTGCTCACAAATACCTATGCATAGGAAGTGGGTTAGACTTAAATGTGCTAGTCATATTCTTCATGATGCTCTCTTTATGTTGCAATTCCTACCTTTTATGTGAGCATCATCAGTGGCGGAGCCAGAAAAATTCAATTAGGGGGGCCAAGTGCTATTAAAACTGATTGAGGAGGGCCAAAGCATTAATTTAGCAGCAAATCATCACCAATTTTGCACTGTTCATCAGAAAATATGCATCAAATAGATGATGGTAGGGGGGACAGGGCCCCTGCTGGTCCCCCTGTCTCCGCCACTGAGCATCATTGAAATTATCATGCCTAGCTAAAAGGCATTAAAAAAGCGCTTGTTGGGAGGCAACCCAATGAATAAATTTATTTTTGTTTTTTTTACTTTCTGTTCTTGTGTGTTATCACAATTATGCTACTGTTATGATTGTGTTTTTATGTTTTAATTAGTGTTTGCGCCAAGTAAAGCCTTTAGGATCTTCTTGGGTGATTATTGTTTGATCTTGCTGATAAAAACAGAAAGTATGCGCTCACGAAAATATTTTTCATTTTTTACGAGAGAGTGATAAAATATCAATTCCAAATGAAATAGATCAATATACACATTGCCTAAGACTTACTAATTTATCAGGAATTTTGGAGTTACAGAAGTATTCGAAACCTCCAGATTACTACAGACTGTTCTGTTTTTGACAGATTCTGTTTTCATTGTGTTGTTTGCTTATTTTGATAAATCTGTGAGTAGTATCAGAGGGTATGAACCATAGAGAAGTTGGAATACAGTAGATATTACACCAATATGAATTTATAATGAGTTCAAAACAGTACCTAAGTGGTGATTTATTTTCTTATACTAACGGAGCTTACAAGTTTTCTGTTAAGTTTTGTGTTGTGAAGTTTTCAAGTTTTGGGTAAAGATCCGATGGACTATGGAATAAGGAGTGGCAAGAGCCTAAGCTTGGGGATGCCCAAGGCACCCCAAGGTAATATTCAAGGAAAACCAAGAGCCTAAGCTTGGGGATGCCCCGGATAGCATCCCCTCTTTCATCTTCGTTCATTGGTAACCTTACTTGAGCCTATATTTTTATTCACTACATGATATGTGTTTTGCTTGGAGCGTCATTTTATTTTCTTTTGTTTTGCTTGATGTTTGAATAAAATACCAAGATCTGAAATTCTTAAAATGTTAGAGAGTCTTCACATAGTTGCATAATTATTCAACTACTCATTGATCTTCACTTATATCTTTTGGAGTAGTTTGTCGTTTGCTCTAGTACTTCACTTATATCTTTTTAGAGCATGGCGGTAGTTTTATTTTGAAGAAATTGTTGAACTCTCATGCTTCACTTATATTATTTTGAGAGTCTCTTAGAACAGCATGGTAATTTGCTTTGGTTATGAAATTAGTCCTAATATGATAGGCATCGAAGATGGGTATAATAAAAACTTTCATATAGAGTGCATTGAATACTATGAGAAGTTTGATACTTGATGATTGTTTTGAGATATGAAGATGGTGATATTAGAGTCATGCTAGTTGAGTAATTGTGAAATTGAGAAATACTTGTGTTGAGGTTTGCAAGTCCCATAGCATGCACGTATGGTAATCGTTGTGTGACAAATTTGAAGCATGAGGTGTTTCTTTGATTGCTTTCCTTATGAGTGGTGGTCGTGGACGAGCGATGGTCTTTTCCTACCAATCTATCCCCCTAGGAGCATGCGGTTTTTGATGACTTGTAGATTTTTGCAATAAGTATGTGAGTTCATTATGACTAATGTTGAGTCCATGGATTATACACACTCTCACCCTTCCATCATTGATAGCCTCTTCGGTACCGTGCATTGCCCTTTCTCACCTCGAGAGTTGATGCAAATTTCGCCGGTGCATCCAAACCCCGTGATATGATACGCTCTATCACACATAAGCCTCCTTATATCTTCCTCAAAACAGCCACCATACCTACCTATTATGGCATTTCCATAGCCATTCCGAGATATATTGCCATGAAACTTTCCACTGTTCCGTTTATTATGACACGCTTCATCATTGTCATATTGCCTTGCATGATCAAGTAGTTGACATCGTATTTGTGGCAAAGCCACCGCTTATAATTTTTCATACATGTCACTCTTGATTCATTGCCCATCCCGGTACACCGCTGGAGGCATTCATATAGAGTCATATTTTGTTCTAGTATCGAGTTGTAATCCTTGAGTTGTAAATAAATAGAAGTGTGATGATCATCATTATTAGAGCATTGTCCCGTGTGAGGAAAAAAAGAGAAAGGCCAAATAAAAAAAGAGAAAGGCCAAAAAAAGGGTAAGGCCCAAAAAAATGAGAGAAAAAGAGAGAAGGGACAATGCTACTATCATTTTCCACACTTGTGCTTCAAAGTAGCACCATGGTCTTCATGATAGAGAGTCTCTTATTTTGTCACTTTCATATACTAGTGGGAATTTTCATTATAGAACTTGGCTTGTATATTCCAACAATGGGCTTCCTCAAAATGCCCTAGGTCTTCGTGAGCAATCAAGCTGGATGCACACCCACTTAGTTTCTTTTGTTGAGCTTTCATACATTTATAGCTCTAGTGCATCCGTTGCATGGCAATCCCTACTCCTCGCATTGACATCAATTGATGGGCATCTCCATAGCCCGTTGATTAGCCGCATCAATATGAGACTTTCTCTCTTTTGTCTTCTCACACAACCTCCATCATCATATTCTATTCCACCCATAGTGCTATGTCCATGGCTCGCGCTCATGTATTGCGTGAAAGTTGAAAAAGTTTGAGAATACTAAAGTATGAAACAATTGCTTGGCTTCTCATCGGGGTTGTGCATGATGGGAGCATTTTGTGTGACGAAAATGAAGCATGGCCAAACTATATGATTTCGTAGGGATGAGCTTTCTTTGGCAATGTTATTTTGATAGGACATAATTGCTTGGTTAGTATGCTTGAAGTATTATTGTTTTTATGTCAAAATTAAACTTTTGTCTTGAATCCAATGGATCTTAATATTCTTGCCACAATAGAGAAGGTTACATTGATCAATATGTTAGGTAGCATTCCACATCAAAAATTCTGTTTTTATCATTTACCTACTCGAGGACGAGTAGGAATTAAGCTTGGGGATGCTTGATACGTCTCCAACATATCTATAATTTTTGATTGTTCCATATTATCTATCTAGGATGTTTTATATGCATTTATATGCTATTTTATATGATTTTTGGGACTAACCTATTAACCTAGAGCCCAGTGCCAGTTTTTTTCC
This sequence comes from Triticum aestivum, assembly GCF_018294505.1. Classification (NCBI taxonomy): domain Eukaryota; kingdom Viridiplantae; phylum Streptophyta; class Magnoliopsida; order Poales; family Poaceae; genus Triticum; species Triticum aestivum. The sequence goes on from NC_057794.1 coordinate 444,488,833, forward strand.
TTGTTTTTGAGTTCTACAGAAAAGGATTACCAAACGGAGTCCAATTGACGTGCCAATTTTTGATGATTTTTTATGGACCAAAAGAAGCCCCCGAAGTAAAAGAGTTGGGCCAGAAGAGTCCCGAGCCATCCACGAGGGTGGAGGACGCGCCTTACCCCCCTGGGCTCACCCCCTATCTCGTGGACGACTCGGAGATCCCCTCCTGACGTGAGACCGATGCCAAAAATTCCTATAAATACAGAAACCCCCGAAAAGAAACCTAGATAGGGAGTATTGCTGCCGCAAGCCTCTATAGCCACCAAAAACTAATTGGGACCCTATTCCGGCACCCTGCCGGAGGGGGGATCCATCACCGGTGGCTATCTTCATCATCCCGGCGCTCTCCATGACGAGGAGGGAGTAGTTCACCCTCAGGGCTGAGGGTATCTACTAGTAGCTATGTGTTTGATCTCTCTCTCTCTCTCGTGTTCTTGATATGGCACGATCTTGATGTATCGTGAGCTTTGCTATTATAGTTGGATCTTATGATGTTTCTCCCCCTCTATCTCTTGTAATGGATTGAGTTTTCCCTTTGAAGTTATCTTATCAGATTGAGTCTTTAAGGATTTGAGAACACTTGATGTATGTCTTGCATGTGCTTATCTATGGTGACAATGGGATATTCACGTGATCCACTTGATGTATCTTTTGGTGATCAACTTGCGAGTTCTGTGACCTAGTGAACTTATGCATAAGGGTTGGCACACGTTTTCGTCTTGACTCTCCGGTAGAAACTTTGGGGCACTCTTTGAAGTTCTTTGTGTTGGTTGAATAGATGAATCTGAGATTGTGTGATGCATATCATATAATCATAGCCGCGGATACTTGAGGTGACATTGGAGTATCTAGGTGACATTTGGGTTTTGGTTGATTTGTGTCTTAAGGTGTTATTTTACTACGAACTCTAGGGCTGTTTGTGACACTTATAGGAATAGCCCAATGGATTGATCGGAAAGAATAACTTTGAGGTGGTTTCGTACACTACAATAATCTCTTCATTTGTTCTCCGCTATTAGCGACTTTGGAGTGACCCTTTGTTGCATGTTGAGGGATAGTTATATGATCCAATTATGTTATTATTGTTGAGAGAACTTGCACTAGTGAAAGTATGAACCCTAGGCCTAGTTTCTAAGCATTGCAATACCGTTTGTGATCACTTTTATCATTAGTTACCTTGTCGTTTATATATTTTTAGATTACAAAAACCTATATCTACCATCCATATTGCACTTGTATCACCATCTCTTCGCCAAACTAGTGCACCTATACAATTTACCATTGTATTGGGTGTGTTGGGGACACAAGAGACTCTTTGCTATTTGTTTGCAGGGTTGTTTGAGAGAGACCATCTTCATCCTACGCCTCCCATGGATTGATAAACCTTAGGTCATCCACTTGAGGGAAATTTGCTACTGTCCTACAAACCTCTGCACTTGGAGGCCCAACAACGTCTACAAGAAGAAGGTTGTGTAGTAGACATCAATGTGTGTTGGAAATGATTCCAAGGTTGATAAGATCACCATCGCACACTCCTTTTACCTTCGGGATTAGTGTTGAACCTAAAATAAATGTTATTTGGTGTTTGCGTTGAGCATGAATATGATTGGATCATGTTTATTGCAATACAGTTATTCATTTTAAGTCAAAGAATAATTGTTGTTTTGTTTACATGAATAAAACCTTCTATGGCCATACACTTAATATAAATGGTTCATTGAATCTCGATCGTAGTGATACAGATATTCATAATATTGATGCCAAAAGATGCAAAGTTGATAATGATAGTGCAACATACTTGTGGCACTGCCGTTTAGGTCATATTGGTGTAAAGCGCATGAAGAAACTCCATGCGGATGGACTTTTGGAATCACTTCATTATGAATCATTTGATGCTTGCGAACCATGCCTCATGGGCAAGATGACTAAGACTCCATTCTCCGGAACAATGGAGCGAGCCACTGACTTATTGGAAATAATACATATCAATGTATGCGGTCCGATGAGTGTTGAGGCTTGCGGCGGGTATCGTTATTCTCTGACCTTCATAGATGATTTGGGCAGATATGAGTATATCTACTTAATGAAACCCAAGTCTGAAATGTTTGAAAAGTTCAAAGAATTTCAGAGTGAAGTGGAGAATCATCGTAAGAAGAAAATAAAATTTCAACGATCTGATCGCGGAGACGAAATATTAGAATTATGAGTTTGGCCTTCAATTGAAACAATGTCGACTATTTTCGCAACTCACGCCACCTGGAACACCACAGCGTCATGGTGTGTCTGAACGTCATTAACGTACTTTATTAGATAAGGTGCGATCTATGATGTTTCTTTCTGATTTACCACTATCGTTTTGGGGTTATGCATTAGAGACAGCTGCATTCACGTTAAATAGGGCACCGTCTAAAAATCCGTTAAGATGACACCGTATGAACTGCAGTTTAGCAAGAAACCTAAGCTGCCATTTCTTAAAGTTTGGGGTTGTGATGCTTATGTGAAAAAAGTTTTTAGCCTGATAAGCTCAAACCCAAATCGGGGAAGTGCGTATTCATAGGATGCCCAAAAGAAACCGTTGGGTACACTTTCTGTCACAGATCCGAAGGCAAGATCTTTGTTGCTTAAAATGGATCCTTTCTAGAGAATGAGTTTGTCTCGAAAGAAGTGAGTGGGAGGAAAGTGGAACTTGATGAGGTAATTTTACCTTCTCCCGAATTGGAAAGTAGTTCATCACAGAAATCAGTTCCAGTGATGCCTACACCAATTAGTGAGGAAGTTAATGATGATGATCATGAAACTTCGGATCAAGTTACTACCGGACCTCGTAGGTCAAACAGAGTACGTTCCGCACCAGAGTGGTACGGTAATCCTATTCTGGAGGTCATGTTACTTGACCATGATGAACCTACGAACTATGAGGAAGTGATGATGAGCCCAGATTCCGCAAAATGGCTTGAGGCCATGAAATCTGAGATGGGATCCATGTATAAAGAACAAAGTATGGACTTTGATTGACTTGCCTGATGATCAGCAAGCCATTGAGAATAAATGGATCTTCAAGAGGAAGATGGACGCTAATAGTAGTGTTACTATCTACAAAGCTCGAATTGTCGCAAAAAGGTTTCCAACAAGTTCAAAGTGTTGACTATGATGAGATTTTCTCACTCGTATTGATGCTTAAAAGTCTGTCTGAATCATGTTAGCAGTTGCCGCATTTTATGAAATCTGGCAAATGGATGTCAAAACTATGTTCCTTAATGGATTTATTAAAGAAGAGTTGTATATGACACAACCAGAAGGTTTGTTCGAGCCTAAAGGTACTAACAAAGTGTGGAAGCTCCAACGATCCATTTATGTACTAGTGCAAGCCTCTCGGAGTTGGAATATGCGCTTTGATAGTGTGATCAAAGCATATAGTTTTATACAGACTTGTGGTGAAGCCTGTATTTACAAGAAAGTGGGTGGGAGCACTACAGCCTTTCTGATAAGTATATGTGAGTGACATATTGTTGATCGGAAATGATGTAGAATTTTCTGGAAAGCATAAAGGAGTGTTTGAAAGGAGTTTTTCAAAGAAAGACCTCGGTGAAGCTGCTTACACATTGAGCATCAAGATATATAGAGATAGATCAAGACGCTTGATAAGATTTTTTCAATGAGTACATACCTTGACAAGATTTTGAAGTAGTTCAAAATGGAATAGTCAAAGAAGGAGTTCTTGCATGTGTTGCAAGGTGTGATGTTGAGTAAAGACTCGAAACCCGACCACAGCAGAAAATAGAAAGAGAATGAAAAGTCATTCCCTATGCCTCGGTCATAGGTTCTATAAAGTATGCTATGCTATGTACCAGTCCTATTGTATACCTTAGCATGATTTTGGCAAGGGAGTACAATAGTGATCTACCAGTATGTGATGCCCCGAGACCGCTACGCCAGGTGTCTTCCAGTTATTCGCCTTCGTTGCCATGTCATTCACTTGCATGTTGCATATTGTCATGTCATCATGTGCATTGCATCATCATGTTTTCAAAACTTGCATTTGTCTGTGTCTCCCTATTCTCTCCATTGTCCGTTCTGAGCCCAACCACACTTGCACGCGCCTGCGGCATGTCAGAAATATTATTTTATAAGTGGTCGTAAAATGTTCTCGGAATGGGTTGAAAGTTGGCATGTGGTCTTGTTATGTTGTAGGTAGGCCGCCTGCCAGGTTTCATCGCATTCGGGCTGTGTTTAACGCCACAACGGATAACTATAGCGGCAATATAGTCGGTCAAACGTCGGACGTTTTGGTCTCAGGAAACTGTTGCCGGGCTTTCCCTCTCTTTCCTCCCTAGACCACCTACACAGTCCACTACCTACCGCCAGGTCCAACCTAAGCTCTCTCATCAGCCCGCGGACCTCCTCGCGCGCATGTCCGAAAGCTGTCCTGGACCCGACCCGAGCAGTTGTGACCAATGAGTCTGAAACATCCCCAAACATCTACAAAGCATCTCCGTTTTTTTATTCGGACTTCCCAACCTATATTTTTCTCAGCCATCCTTTTACGATCGTAGGGACGTGATAGCCTCTACCTAATCACTTTGCAATATAAATAGTGGGCAACCCTAAAACCTAGGGATTTGTCCCATCCATCCACTTCTTCCGCCGCCACCCTCTCTCCAAATCCTCCTCGGAGTCCACATCAAGCCAACCGCAGCCAACCACTGCCCGAGCTCCTCCTTCCCCGAGCAGCACCCGTCCCGGTCGGCTTCCTGATCAAGCAAACTCGATCTCGACCAGCAGCCAGAGTCCACGGCCTCCTCTGCTTCTTCTCAAGCACTTCCATGGAGCCAGCCGTCCCTGCCGGCGATGAGCAGAAGCATGCCATGGATGCTTCCCCGAGCTCCTCGCCCGCAGCTTCCCCGCCTCCTGTGTCCTCCCGTCCCCGAGAACGCAAACCGCTGGAGAGCTCCGGTGAGCAACATGCCAGGCCGCTGCTTGATACGTCCATTTTGCATCATGCTTTTATATCGATATTTATTGCATTATGGGCTGTTATTTCACATTATGTCACAATACTTATGGCTATTCTCTCTTATTTTACAAGGTTTACATAAGGAGGGAGAATGCCGTCAGCTGGAATTCTGGGCTGGAAAAGGAGCAAATATTAGAGACCTATTCTGCACAACTCCAAAAGTCCTGAAACTCCACGAAATACCTTATAATAAATAAGGAAAAATCCTCGCCAAAGATGAAGGACAGGGAGCCCACACCCTTCTCACGAGGGTGGGGGGTGCGCCCCCCTATGGCACGCCCCCTACCTCGTGGGCCCCCTGGTGGCTCTCCGATGACCATCTTCTCCTATATGAAGTCTTTCATCGAGAAAAAAATAATAAGCAACCTTTGGAGACGAAACTCCGCCGCCACGAGGCGGAACCTTGGCGGATCCAATCTAGAGCTCCGGCAGAGCTGTTCTGCCGGGGAAACTCCCCTCCCGGAGGGGGAAATCATCGCCATCGTCATCACCAACGCTCCTCTCATAGGGAGAGGTCAATCTCCATCAACATCTTCATCAGCACCATCTCATCTCAAAACCCTAGTTCATCTCTTGTATCCAATTCTTGTCTCCAAGTCCGGGATTGGTGCTAGTAGGTTGCTAGTAGTGTTAATTACTCCTTGTAGTTGATGCTAGTTGGTTTAATTGGTGAAAGATCATATGTTCAGATCATATATGCATATTAATACCCCTCTGATTATGAACATGTTTATGCTTTTTGAGTAGTTACGTTTGTTCCTGAGGACAAGGGAGAAGTCTTGCTATCAGTAGTCATGTGAATTTGGTATTCGTTCGATATTTTGATGAGATGTATGTTGTCTAGCCTCTAGTGGTGTTACGTGAACGTCGACTACATAACACTTCACCATTATTTGGGCCTAGAGGAAGGCATTGGGAAGTAATAAGTAGATGATGGGTTGCTAGAGTGACAGAAGCTTAAACCCTAGTTTACGCGTTGCTTCGTAAGGGGCTGATTTGGATCCATATGTTTCATGCTATGGTTAGGTTTACCTTAATAGTTTTGTTGTAGTTGCGGATGCTTGCAATAGAGGTTAATCATAAGTGGGATGCTTGTTCAAGTAAGAACAGCACCCAAGCACCGGTCCACCCACATGTCAAATTATCAAAGTACCGAACGCGAATCATATGAACGTGATGAAAACTAGCTTGACGATATTCCCATGTGTCCTCGGGGGTACTTTTCCTTATATAAGAGTTTGTACAGGCTTGTCCTTTGCTACAAAAAGGATTGGGCCACCTTGCTGCACTTTATTTACTTTTGTTACTTGTTGCTCGTTACAAATTATCTTATCACAAAACTATCTGTTACCACTTATTTCAGTACTTGCAGAGAATACCTTGCTGAAAACCGTTTATCATTTCCTTCTGCTCCTCGTTGGGTTCGACACTCTTACTTATCAAAAGGACTACGATAGATCCCCTATACTTGTGGGTCATCAAGACTCTTTTCTGGCGCCGTTGCTGGGGAGTGAAGCGCCTTTGGTAGGTGGAATTTGGTGAGGAAAAATTTATATAGTGTGCTGAAATTTACTGTCACTTGTTACTATGGAAAGTAATCCTCTAAGGGGCTTGTTCGGGGTATCTTCACCCCGACCAGTAGAGCAAAGAGTTGCTCCTCAACCTACTGAACCTACTGAAAATGAAAATGAAAATGAAAATACTTGCTTTGAAGTTCCTTCGGGTATAATAGAAAAATTGCTAGCTAATCCTTTTTTAGGAGATGGAACTAAACATCCAGATGAACATCTAATATATGTGGATGAAGTTTGTGGATTATTTAAGCTTGCAGGTGTATCCGGAGATGTTGTTAAGAAGAAGGTCTTCCCCTTATCTTTGTGGGGAGATGCATCGACATGGTATAGGCTATGTGATGATATGAGGTCTTGGAATTACAAACGATTGAAATTGGAATTTCATCAAAAGTTTTATCCTATGCATCTTGTTCATCGTGATCGCAATTATATATATAATTTTTGGCCTCGCGAAGGAGAAAGCATCGCTCAAGCTTGGGGAGGCTTAAATCAATGTTATATTCATGCCCCAATCATGAGCTCTCAAGAGAAATGATTATTCAAAATTTTTATGCTCGACTCTCTGAAAATAATCACACCATGCTTGATACTTCTTGTGATGGCTCTTTTATGATGAAGACTATTGGATTTAGATGGGATTTATTGGATAGAATTAAATGCAACTCTGAAGATTGGGACCTCGACAATGGTAAGGAGTCAGGTATGACACCTAAGTTTGATTGTGTTAAATCTTTTATGGATACCGATATTTTCTGTAAGTTTAGCACTAAATATGGACTTGATTCTGAGATAGTAGCTTCTTTCTATGAATCTTTTGCTACTTATGTTGATCTCCCTAAGAGTAGTGGTTTAAATATCATCCGCCCATAGAAGTAAAAGTAGCTACACCTATTAAAGTTGAAGAAAAGACTATTACTTATAATGATCCTATTGTTCCTACTTATTATGTTGAGAAACCACCTTTCCCTGTTAGGATAAAGGATCATGCTAAAGCTTCAACTGTGGTTCGTAAAAGCAATATTAAAACATATACACCCCCTGAGCAAGTTAAAGTAGAACCTAATATTGCTATTGTTAAAGAGCTCCTGTCTGATAATATTGATGGGCATGTTATTCAGTTCTGCAGTGAAACTGCTAGAATTGCCAAAACTTGTGCTAAAGATAAACATAGACCTATGGTAGGCATGCCTGTTATTTCTGTTAAAATAGGAGATCATTGTTATCATGGCTTATGTGATATGGGTGCTAGTGCTAGTGTTATACCTTATGACTTGTATAAAGAAATCAAGCATGAAATTGCACCTGCTGAGTTAGAAGACATTGATGTCACAATTAAACTTGCTAATAGAGATACTATTTCAGCAATGGGAATTGTTAGAGATGTTGAAGTCTTGTGCGGGAAAACTAAATATCCTACTGATTTTCTTGTTCTTAGTTCCCCACAAGATAGCTTTTGTCCCATTATATTTGGTAGACCCTTCTTGAATACACTTAATGCTAGGATAGACTGCGAAAAGAATGTTGTTACTATTGGCTTGGATGATATGACTCATGAATTTAATTTATCTAAATTTAGTAAACAACAGCGTGAAGAAGAATTGCCTAGTAAGGATGAAATTATTGGTCTTGCTTCTATTGCCATACCTCCTAGTGATCCTTTAGAACAATATTTGCTAGACCATGAGAATGATATGTTTATGAATGAAAGAAGGGAAATAGATGAAGTATTCTTTAAACAGGAACCTATGCTGAAACACAATTTGCATGTTGAAATCCTAGGGGATCCTCCTCCACCTAAGGGTGATCCCATGTTTGAGCTTAGACCGTTGCCTGATAATCTTAAATATGCCTATCTTGATGAAAAGAAGATATATCATGTTATTATTAGTGCTAACCTTTCAGAGCATGAAGAAGAAAGATTATTGAAAACTCTGAAGAAGCACCGTGCTGCTATTGGATATACTCTTGATGATCTTAAGGGCATTAGTCCCACTCTATGTCAACACAAAATAAATTTGGAAGCAGATGCCAAACCAGTTCGTGATCCTCAACGATGTCTGAATCCTAAAATGAAAGAAGTGGTAAGAAAAGAAATACAAAAGCTTATGGAAGCAGGTATAATTTATCCCGTTGCTGATAGTCAGTGGGTAAGTCCTGTTCATTGTGTCCCTAAGAAGGGAGGTATTACTGTTGTTCCTAATGATAAAGATGAATTGATTCCACAAAGAATTATTACAGGTTATAGGATGGTAATTGATTTCCGCAAATTAAATAAGGCTACTAAGAAAGATCATTACCCCTTACCTTTTATCGATCAAATGCTAGAAAGATTATGCAAACATACACATTACTGCTTTCTAGATGGTTATTCTGGTTTCTCTCAAATACCTGTGTCGGATAAAGATCAATCAAAGACTACTTTTACATGCCCTTTTGGTACTTTTGCTTATAGACGTATGCCTTTTGGTTTATCTAATGCACCTGCTACCTTTCAAAGATGCATGATGGCTATATTCTCTGACTTTTGTGAAAAGATTTGTGAGGTTTTCATGGATGACTTTTCCGTCTATGGATCTTCTTTTGATGATTGCTTGAGCAATCTTGATCGAGTTTTGCAGAGATGTGAAGAAACTAATCTTGTATTGAATTGGGAAAAGTGCCACTTTATGGTTAATGAAGATATTGTCTTGGGGCATAAAGTTTCTGAAAGAGGTATTGAAGTTGATAAATCCAAGGTTGATGCTGTTGAAAAGATGCCATGTCCCAATGACATCAAAGGTATAAGAAGTTTCCTTGGTCACGCAGGATTTTATAGGAGGTTCATTAAGGACTTCTCGAAAATTTCTCGGCCTCTGACCAATTTATTACAAAAAGATATACCATTTGTCTTTGATGATGATTGTGTAGAAGCATTTGAAATACTTAAGAAAGCATTAGTCTCTGCACCTATTGTTCAGCCTCCTGATTGGAATTTACTCTTTGAAAGTATGTGTGATGCTAGTGATTATGCTATAGGTGCTGTTCTAGGGCAAAGAGTTGATAAGAAATTAAATGTTATCCAATATGCTAGTAAGACTCTAGACAATGCTCAAAGAAATTATGCTACTACTGAAAAAGAACTTTTAGCAGTTGTATTTGCTTGTGATAAGTTCAGACCTTATATTGTTGATTCTAAAGTAACTATCCACACTGATCATGCTGCTATTAAATATCTTGTGGAAAAGAAAGATGCTAAACCTAGACTTATTAGATGGGTTCTCTTGCTACAAGAATTTGATTTGCATATTGTTGATAGAAAAGGAGCTGAGAACCCCGTTGCAGACAACTTATCTAGGTTAGAGAATGTTCTTGATGGCGCACTACCTATTGATGATAGCTTTCCTGATGAACAATTAAATGTCATAAGTACTTCTCGTAGTACCCCTTGGTATGCTGATTACGCTAATTACATAGTTGCTAAATTTATACCACCTAGCTTCACATACCAACAAAAGAAAAAGTTCTTCTATGATTTGAGACATTACTTTTGGGATGACCCACATCTTTATAAAGAAGGAGTAGATGGTGTTATTAGAAGTTGTGTACCTGAGCATGAACAGGAACAGATCCTACGCAAGTGCCACTCCGAAACTTATGGAGGACACCACGTGGGAGATAGAACTGCACATAAGGTATTGCAATCCGGTTTTTATTGGCCTACTCTCTTCAAGGATGCCCGTAAGTTTGTCCTATCTTGTGATGAATGTCAAAGAATTGGTAATATTAGTAGACGTCAAGAAATGCCTATGAATTATTCACTTGTTATTGAACCGTTTGATGTTTGGGGCTTTGATTATATGGGACCTTTTCCTGCCTCTAATGGATATACACATATTTTAGTTGCTGTTGATTACGTTACTAAGTGGGTAGAAGCTATTCCAACTAGTAGTGCTGATCATAACACTTCTATTAAAATGCTTAAAGAAGTTATTTTTATGAAGTTTGGAGTCCCTAGATATTTAATGACTGATGGTGGTTCACATTTTATTCATGGTGCTTTCCATAAAATGCTTGCTAAATATGATGTCAATCATAGAATTGCATCTCCATATCACCCACAGTCTAGTGGTCAAGTAGAATTGAGTAATAGAGAACTCAAATTAATTTTGCAAAAGACTGTCAATAGGTCTAGAAAGAATTGGTCCAAGAAACTTGATGATGCATTATGGGCCTATAGAACTGCATATAAAAATCCTATGGGTATGTCTCCTTATAAAATGGTATATGGAAAAGCATGTCACTTACCTCTCGAACTAGAACATAAGGCATATTGGACTATTACAGAGCTCAACTATGATTTCAAACTTGCCGGTGAAAAGAGGTTATTTGATATTAGCTCACTTGATGAATGGAGAACCCAAGCTTATGAAAATGCCAAGCTGTTTAAAGAAAAGGTTAGAAGATGGCATGACAAAAGGATACAAAAGCGTGATTTCAATGTAGGTGATTATGTATTGCTATACAACTCTCGTTTGAGATTTTTTGCAGGGAAACTTCTCTCTAAATGGGAAGGCCCCTATGTTATCGAGGAGGTCTATCGTCCGGTGCCATAAAAATCAACAACTTCGAAGGCACAAATCCGAAGGTGGTAAACGGTCAAAGAATCAAACATTATATCTCAGGTAATCCCATAAATGTTGAAACCAATGTTATTGAAACTGTAACCCCGGAGGAATACATAAGGGACACTTTCCAGAATGTTTCAGACTCCGAAAAGGAATAGGTATGTGGTACGGTAAGTAAACCGACTCCAAAACAATTTTGAAGGCAATATTTCTCCGTTTTGGAATATTTAGGAAAATAGAAAATTAAGTAGGAGTCCGGGAAGGACACGAGGGCCCCACGAGGGTGGAGGGCGCCCCTACCCCCTGGGCGCGCCCCCTACCTCGTGAGCACCTCGTGTGCCTTCCGGACTCTGTTTTCTTACACGATACGTATTTTGGTCGGTAAAAATTCATTATATAATCTACCGGGGGTTTTGACCCCCGTATCACGCAAAAATCTCCTGTTTTTGTTTCGAGTTGTTTTCTGTTAGGGTTGTCAAGGGCAGGCACTATGCCATCTCCCTCCTCCAACCATGAGGGCAACGATGCTTGGCTAATGAAGATAGAGCTGAAGAGAGAAGAACCTATGGAGATCAACAAGGATGAAGGGATCAAGAAGGCCGTGGAGGACCAAGTTCCAGCAACAGAAGACACCCTTCAACTGGATCATAATCTTCTTACCCCTACGGAAATCAAAGCTTTCAAGATGATTGAGTTGGCTCGTATACAAAATAAGTATCTCACACCTGAAAATATTTTGTTGAATGAGCATATCATCGCACTCAAGGGCATTATCCACAAGTTAGAAGACCTCTTACGCTCGATGTGCGACTATCCGTCATCAACAACTCCACCTTATTCATCAACCAAGGAGACATAATCACATGGGTATGGGCGCTCCCCTTGGCAACTGCCAAGCTTGGGGGAGGTGCCCCGGTATCGTATCACCATCACTTTTATCTTTACCGTTTTCCTTAGTTCGATCTTATTAGTAGTATCTTGATCTGGTAGAATAAAAGTTCTTATTGTGATCTAGTTGTGAGTTTTGCTTTATTATCCTTCTATGTAATCGAGTCTGTGAGCTATATAATAAAGATTAGTGTTGAGTCAAGGGCTTGATTATTTTGCCATGATCCTAAGTGAATAAAAGAAAGGAGAAAGAAATAAAAAGAAACAAAGAGATCATTTGGATCTCATGGAGAGTAATGAGCTCACATAGAAAAAGTATGATGAATAAAAGTTGTTGAGAGTTGACAAGCATAGTTTTGGTCATCGTTGCAATTAATAGGAAGTAATAAAGGAAGAGAGGTCTTCACATATAGATATACTATCTTAGACAACTTTTATGATTGTGAGCACTCATTAAAATATGACATGCTAAAGTGTTGATATTGGACAAGTAAGACAACATAATGGGTTATGTTTTCTTACATCTGAGATAAATTATACCGTCTTGGATCCTCCAACATGTTGAGCTTGCCTTTCCCCCTTATGCTAGCCAAATTCTCAGCACCAAGTATATATACTACTTGTGCTTCCAAATACCCTTAAACCAGTTTTGCCATAAGAGTCCACCATATCTACCTATGGATTGAATAAGATCCTTCAAGTAAGTTGTCATCGGTGCAAAGCAATAAAAATTGCTCTCTAAATATGTATGATTGATTGGTGTGGGAGAAATAAGCTTTATACGATCTTGTGATGTGGAAGTAATAAAAGCGACAGACTGCATAATAAAGGTTCATATCACAAGGGGCAATATAAAGTGACGTTCTTTCACATTAAGATTTTGTACATCCAACCATAAAAGCGCACGGCAACCTCTGCTTCTCTCTGCGAAGGGCCTATCTTCTACTATTATCTTCTACCTTATGCAAGAGTCATGGTGATTTTCACCCTTCCTTTTTACACTTTATCCTTTGGCAAGCACAGTATGTTGGAAAGATCCTGGTATATATGGCTAATTGGATGTGAGTTTTCATGAACTATTACAGTTGACATTACCCTTGAGGTAAAACGTTGGGAGGCAAAACTATAAGCCCCTATCTTTCTCTATGTCCGATTAAAACTCCATACCCATAAGTATTGCGCGAGTGTCAGCAATTGTGAAAGATTATATGATAGTTGAGTATGTGGACTTGCTGAAAAGCTCTTATACATTGACTCTTTCCTATGTTATGATAAATTGCAATTGCTTCAATGACTGAGATTATAGCTTGTTAGTTTTCAATGAAGTTTACAATTCATACTTGATATTGTGATTGAATTATTACCCTAGTATAAGATTTCATATGACAAGAATTATATAAGTTGCTGTTCTAAGAATGACCATGATGCCCTCATGTCCGTATTTTATTTTTATCGACACCTTCATCTCTAAACATGTGCACATATTTTTTGATTTCGGCTTTGCGCTTGAGGACAAGCGAGGTCTAAGCTTGGGGGAGTTGATACGTCCATTTTGCATCATGCTTTTATATCGATATTTATAGCATTATGGGCTGTTATTTCACATTATGTCACAATACTTATGGCTATTCTCTCTTATTTTACAAGGTTTACATAAGGAGGGAGAATGCCATCAGCTGGAATTCTGGGCTGGAAAAGGAGCAAATATTAGAGACCTATTCTGCAAAACTCCAAAAGTCCTGAAACTCCACGGAATACCTTATAATAAATAATGAAAAATCCTCGCCAAAGATCAAGGCCAGGGGGCCCACACCCTTCTCACGAGGGTGGGGGCGCGCCCCCTAGGGCGCGCCCCCTACCTCGTGGGCCCCTGGTGGCTCTCCGATGACCATCTTCTCCTATATGAAGTCTTTCATCGAGAAAAAAAAAGAAGCAACCTTTCGGGACGAAACTCCGCCACCACGAGGCGGAACCTTGGTGGATCCAATCTAGAGCTCCGGCAGAGCTGTTCTGCCGGGGAAACTTCCCTCCCAGAGGGGGAAATCATCGCCATCGTCATCACCAACGCTCCTCTCATCGGGAGAGGGCAATCTCCATCAACATCTTCATCAGCACCATCTCATCTCAAAACCCTAGTTCATCTCTTGTATACAATCATTGTCTCCAAGTCCGGGATTGGTGCTAGTAGGTTGCTAGTAGTGTTAATTACTACTTGTAGTTGATGCTAGTTGGTTTAATTGGTGAAAGATCATATGTTCAGATCCTATATGCATATTAATACCCCTCTGATTATGAACATGTTTATGCTTTGTGAGTAGTTACGTTTGTTCCTGAGGACAAGGGAGAAGTCGTTCTATCAGTAGTCATGTGAATTTGGTATTCGTTCGATATTTTGATGAGATGTATGTTGTCTAGCCTCTAGTGGTGTTATGTGAACGTCGACTACATAACACTTCACCATTATTTGGGCCTAGAGGAAGGCATAGGGAAGTAATAAGTAGATGATGGGTTGCTAGAGTGACAGAAGCTTAAACCCTAGTTTATGCGTTGCTTTGTAAGGGGCTGATTTGGATCCATATGTTTCATGCTATGGTTAGATTTACCTTAATACTTTTGTTGTAGTTGCGGATGCTTGCAATAGAGGTTAATCATAAGTGGGATGCTTGTTCAAGTAAGAACAGCACCCAAGCACCGGTCCACCCACATGTCAAATTATCGAAGTACCGAACGTGAATCATATGAACGTGATGAAAACTAGCTTGACGATATTCCCATGTGTCCTCGGGAGTGCTTTTCCTTATATAAGAGTTTGTCCAGGCTTGTCCTTTGCTACAAAAAGGATTGGGCCACCTTGCTGCACTTTATTTACTTTTGTTACTTGTTGCTCGTTACAAATTATCTTATCACAAAACTATCTGTTACCACTTATTTCAGTACTTGCAGAGAATACCTTGCTGAAAACCGTTTATCATTTCCTTCTGCTCCTCGTTGGGTTCGACACTCTTACTTATCGAAAGGACTACAATAGATCACCTATACTTGTGGGTCATCACTGCTCCCCTTCCTCGCCCGAGCCTCCTTCCAGGGAAGCCGAGGACCACCTCGTCCCCAACCAGCGTCACTCCGGTCGCCATCAGCCGCCTATTTCGTGCGCCCCTGCATCATTATCATCCGAGGCCGTAGCCTCCTCGTCCAGGACCACTTCACCTTGTCGGAGTCGTTGCCGCCAGACCCCCAGGCCGTCCCACTCTCCTTCTCCCTCCCCTCTCTCTTTTATTCATCGCTCTCTCTAATCTCTACATCCCTCTCTCTGCTGTGGATTAACAGGAGCGATGCATGGAGCTCGCCCATGGCGCCTGTCGTGGTTTTGTCATGGCAGATGTCCTAGAGAAAGGACTTAGTCGTGGAGCCATCGCGACGGGTTAGCTTGAAGGGGTTAAAGCAGACACAGGGACGCAAGAGAGTTTATACTAGTTCAACCCCTTCGATGAAGGTAAAAGCCTACGTCTAGTTGTGATGGAATTGATGGGGTTTCGATGACTAGGGAGCAGACAAGCTTCACCTAAGTCTCGAGTTGTTGTCTGTTGTCCTTGAACCGCCACCGGGCCGTCCCCTTATATACATGGGTGACACCCGTCGGTTCACAGAGTCCCAATACCGGCTCATAGATGTGTCCGATTTGGTCTCTACTTATTCCTAACTTACAATACAAGTTAAATACCAGCGTCGGTTTACGGCTACAGGCCTTGAACCGACTATGGGCCTTGAGCCCTCATCTGCCTTCTTGGGCTTTAACATACTTAACTACTGACGAAGTTAACTCGGCCTAGATAGGCCGGTTTACGCCCAGTAGTGATATCCCCAACATTAGGCCCCAGATTGATTTGAACAGGTTCATGTCAATCCTTAGCAAAAATTTTCATCTTCAATATCTTCTTGTAGTTTGTTGAACCGCCGTGATGTCATCTCCTCTGGTCGTTGTAAACCGGCGTGACGTCACCTGTTATAAAGAACCTTAACCATGATACCCCTTTTTTTTGTTTAATAGGTCTGCGACAATTAAGGCGACAACCTCGTTTCCAAACCCACGGTCCCTTGATTTTCGCGCCTGACACCTGTCCCTTGCCTTATAAATAGTTCCGAAGGGTCATTTCTTTTCCCCCTTCGTGCCCTTCTGCTTCGTCTTCCCTGCGTCGTCCAGCTTCGGAGCTCCGCCGCCGTCGACGACCTCTGCTCCAATCTTGGCCGCTGCATCACCCTGATTGTGCCAGAGCATCGCGGCGACCTTTTGTTTCTTCCTCGGCTCCGGTGAGTTCTTCACCTTTTCCCCCGTAGATCCGTTCTAGGATTTCCAAGTTCTTCGGTGTTCATCGTCTGCTTCGTACTCATATGATAGATCTTAGATGAACCTGTGAACCTTTGCTCTGTGTAGCGGTAGTTCTTGGCATCCGCCTTTACTTATATGCTTCAAGACCATAGATCTACCTGTATCTCTGCCCATTGATTCGGTACTGTTCTTTTTTGAACCTTGAATATTTTCCTTGTTTTCTGAACTTGCTTCAGATCCGTCGCTGTAAAGAAATCTTGTGAAATCTGTTTCTGTACACTTATCCATCCACAATCTCAACTGTTTCAATGCTTAGATCTGGCGGTTTAACTTTGTAGAAAAATTGCCAAACCGGTATATACCATTAGTCCCCTTGTTGAACCGCCGGATGCTGTTGCTTCATAAAACTCCGGTTTAGATAGAACTGTCTCTGGTTTAACAATATACATACCAGTGCACTTTAATCAATTCATTCTTGAACCGGAATTACCTATCTTGTAGATTTCATCATGGCCAAGCAAGTATATGAGTGCAACTGGGTTCCTTCTCGCGTCACAGAGACTCAACTGAAAAATTTAGTCCTGATCGACGCTTTAGGTAGCAAAAACACCATCCATTAGAGAGCCCCTGGCAAAGAATGTCCTCCCACACCTCAAGAAGGAGATGTCGTCGTTTTCGTAGATCACTTAGCCCCGGGCTTTAAGCCGCCCGGTTCTAAATTTTACCGGGACGTTTTAGCCAATTTTCAACTCCATCCACAAGACACTGGCCCCAACTCTGTTACAAACATGTGTCACTTCCAAGTGCTCTGTGAGGTGTTCTTTCAAGAGGAGCCCACAGTGGAATTGTTCAAAGACTGTTTCCATCTAAACCGCCGTACTGAGTTTTCTGACGGCTCCAATACGGAATTGGGCGGTGTGGCGATTCAGAAAAGAAAATAGGTCACATACCCTCACGCCAAACTGCACAGCCACCCCAAAGAGTGGAATCAAACATGGTTCTATTGCAAAGACACCTCCCCTGCTGGTGAAAATCCTTTGCCTGGCTTTCGTCTGGAGCGGCTTAGCAATACACACCCCTTTCCGCAAAGGTTGACTGCCAAGAAGAGAAGCAAATACGCTCCTCAACTGCCCAAGCTCAGAGCCTTCATGGCCAATGGTTTAACAGGAGTTGATCTTGCTCGCTGTTGGATATCGTGGAGCATACTGCCCCTTAGTCAGCGCTCCAGTTTAATGTGCGAGTATACTGGCAGTGTTGACGACCCACTGCGACATGCTAACATCTAGCTCACCGACGAAGAAATCACAGAGGCTGTGAATAAAATGCTGAATGAAACGGAACACGTCTGTGCTCGAACCGTCCTGCTTCCCTTCTGTGCCACCAACAAACCGCCAGCTGTAAGAATTTGATTTTTTCTTTTTACTGAACCTGTTATTGATATATCTGGTCATTTTTTAATATCAATGTCTGTTTAAACAGGGTAATGATCCGTTTTGGAGCAAGAAACTTCCACAGGAGAAGCCAGAAAAACCAGACAAACCGAAACGACCAACCCGGCCAAAGACTAAAGTCGTGAAACGGCCTGCTCACAAGAAGAAAACCACCGCATCTTCTGATCCGGCCCCTGATGATGATGTGGATAATCCGGACCTTGAGGTAGAGCTTGACTCACTTGGCTTATTTTTCATGCGTCTTATTGATGATGATATTTGCCAGGATGATGCCGAAGCCAGCCATGCTGATGCTGCAGAGGTAATTATTCTCTCTTCCGATTCAGACCCTTTGCCTTCACTAAAAATCCGTCGGGCAAACCGGAAGGTTAAATTTTCTCATCCTCTTGCTTACTTGGATCCAAATTTCTTATGAAGACCCAACAGCACAAAGCTCGCCGCACAACCCGGCACAGCGGCCAGGTAGTTACCTCCGCCGGTTTACCGAACAGTCCGGTTCGGAAGTGCCGTTCAGAGGTCTCTAATTTGCTTGTCAGTGCTTGTCCTAAAGCGGGCTGTTTTCGTCAACCTCTTAATCCATCTGACTCCGATTGTCAGGTTACTTCCCGTTCATCCTTTGGCGAGTCATCGGCTACTCAGCTGCCACCGCTCAAAACGGTGCTTGGGTAAGCTATACTTATCATAATATTTCCGGTACATCACCTTGGAACATATACTATATTTGACTTTGTTATTCCTTTCAGGGCCAAGCCTAGGCCGAGCAAGAAGGCTCGCCTGGATAAAGCGGCTGAGGAGGATGTCCCTGAACCGGGCAAAACACCAGATCTTGAAGCGGCTATTCCTGAAGATATACCCAATGATCCACCGCAGCGAGATGATGATCTTATTGCTGAAGAGAGGCCTATTGATACCTCAAGTCCTGTCAACCAGCCCACAAGCCCCACCCAGATTGAGAAATCCACCAATCCAACAAAGCCTACTAATAAGCCAATGGCCCCAGTGCAAACCGGCGATGCCAAGGATGATGAGGTTGTCATTACTGGCCTTGGTCGCACAGAGCCAGGCAATCCCGTTGCTTTATCCAGACACACTGGCAAGGAAGAATTTGCTGCCATTGGCAAGGGAAAATGGAATGCCGATCTGACAACTTATGCCGCTTTGAACGCCCAAGATCTCCATTCCGGCTATCTGAACCGGCTATACACCAGCCGTGACTATGAAGCTGGTCTGGTTAATATGATGAAAGAGAAATTTGAGGTAACTTCCATGTACTTTTTCCTGTTTGGATATTTCAATCTTGTTAACTCTCCTAGCCCCCAAGGGCCGGTTTAGAATCTGCATCCAAACCGGGACTTACTAATATAAATCCCAATGCTTCGGAACTCACTGATGTAGCCCCCAAGGGCCGGTTCAACTTAGTGTAGTTAAACCGGGACTTTAAGTAATTGAGATCGCCGCATCAGAATATATTCAAGCAAATAGCCATTAGCCCCCAAGTGCCAAGTTGAATACTTGTATTGATCTTGGGACTTTATAATCAAGTGAAATATGAAGATCAAATAGGCATTAGCCCCCAAGCACCAAGTGCATAACTTGTTATGTGGTTGGTGCTTCAATTCTTGCACTGCTTGCTGAATCATATAACTGTCTGTATGCAGGCTGAGCTGAAGACAAAAGAGACCCAAATCGCCGATCTCCAAGAAAATCTGAAGTCCCAACAGACTGAAACCTCAAAAGCAAAAGAGTAGTTGACCAGCGCCTTAAGCGTCATGGAACAGCTTAAGAAGGATTTCAAGAAGGAGCGGGTGGATTGGGCTACTGAAAAATCCGCTTTAACCAAACGAGCAGAAGACGCCGAGGCTGCAGTAAAACCGATGGTGGACGAACTGACCAGCATAAAGCGGCACGTGCATGCCATGACCGCTGCTATCTTTGGTAAGCCGGTTTGATTTCTGAATTGATTCTGCCATCTTACAGAGCTGCCGGTTTGTTAAACCTTTGTGATATTTCAGGGACACGCATTGGTCACTTGGGGTCAGATGTGCGGAAGAAATTGAAAGCCGCCTACACGTTGATCGAACAACTGTACACTGGTGCACAGCGGATCATCTGTACCGCATCCCACAACAATCCGGCGCCCACTTTGATTCAGGACACTCTGAAGAAACTGTTGGTGCTTCCTGCCCGGGTTGAAGAGCTGAAGAAATCTGCTGCTCGAACCGGTGCGATCAATGCCTTAATCCGGGCAAAAGCTTGGGTGCCGGATTTTGAACCTATTGAAGCGGCTCAGGGCTATCCCAGCTTGAAGGAAGACGGGTCAGAGTTTGGTGAAGCGGATCTGCGAGCAATAAACCGGGAGGTGCGTCCGCTAGCTTGTCAATTGGTTGAAGAAGCAGACTTGTCTCATTATCAAGCCCAGTATGACAATCAAAACAAGCGAGTAGTTGCACCAATTCATGAAGCGGAAAATCTTATCCCTCCAATCCGTAAGCATACTTACGCTCCCGATATTGAACCGTCGTTGCTGATCCATGATGAAGCTGTCTTTCAAGCATTAACGGGAATCGACTGGACAACTATTGATTTCTAGCCATTGGGTAGAGAAACTGAAGTTGAAGCGGCATGGGATGACCCACAACCATCAGGTCAGGCTGGTGACCAAGCTTGAACCGGAAGCTGGTTTAAACTGCTTCTCCTTTGAAAAAACAATGATCTTGTTTTGGGCACCGTGCTGCCTTGTAATAGGCTAGCTGATACTCTTGATCTTAATATGCCTTCGTGCATAACCACTGCAACTTCTGCTTCCTTTGGGTGATGAACTTTCCAAAGTATTTTCTGCAACATAAAAAATCTTAAAGTGCCACCGCGGTTGTACCGTCAGGCGGAGTATGATGTCTGCATATATAAAATCAAAATATCTGAAATTTACGCATATGATCAAATCTTTGAGATACATAATACCTGCCATCGTTGGGCATGAAGTTGGCTTAGCCAATCTTGAAGCGGAGGTTTCATAAACCCACACTGTTGGAGGAGATAGCAGCTCCTGTATATATATAATGCCGGTTTACCATGTAAACCGTGTCGGGTTATAATAAAACACCGTGTTACTCCGTAATAGGATGTTAACAAAAAATTAAACCGAGCAAATAGTCTCTGGATTAAAAATGGACCGTGTTCCGTCAATTGACAGTGTGAACCGGTTTAAAATTTTGTCGGTTTAAAAAACGCAACAAAAAAAGAAATATCTATCAAAGAAAATTGTGAAGCAAAGGCAATGATAAAACCGTTTGCAAAAAGAGGCTTATTTGAGCCGATCAGATGGCGTTACCATGGTCGGACACGACCAAGCTCCCGATAGGTGTAGCTATGGTTCAAGTCAGCCAGGTCCCCAAATGAAACCGTGGCATTTATGCCGATCAAGAGGCGTGGCAATGGTTTGGGTTTGACCAAGCCCCCAAGTGATTCTGTGGCCTTAGGCCGATCAAGAGGCGTGACTCGTTCAGACGTGACCAAGTCCCCAAGTGATCTGGTGGCTCTCGCCTATCAAGAGGTGTTGCATTGGTTCGGACACGACCAAGCCCCCAAGTGATATAACATGATGCTTTTGAAAAGCTAACTCAAGGGGTAAACCAGAGGCCGCTTTAGAACAACTCCGTGTAACCACACATGATGTAAAAGAACAGATACCCCGCTTTAGCTAAGGTTCCGGTTTATTGTATTTAATCATAATATATACATCATCGTAATATGTACATAAGTAGAGCCAATGGCTCAGGTATAGTAAGGCCGAAGATGAGCTATGTTCCACGGCCTGTTGGTCTCTTCCTCTGATGTACGTGAGTCTTTATGCTCTCGAATATCGATCAGATAGTATGACCCGTTGTGCAGATTCTTGCTGACCACGAAAGGTCCCTCCCAAGGTGGGGATAGCTTATGCATATCAGTCTGGTCTTGGATGAGCCGAAGAACCAAATCTCCTTCCTGAAAGGCTCTGGTTCTGATAACGACGAAGATCCTGTTGGTAAATCGCTGAGCGGGCGGCTGCTATGTCACGTTCTTCATCCAACAGGTCCAAAGCGTCTTGCCGTGCTGTCTCGTTGTTCGCTTCAACATAAGCCGCCACACGAGGTGAGTCATGACGGATATCACTTGGGAGAACCGCCTCCGCTCCGTAGACCATGAAGAACGGTGTGTATCCTGTTGATCTGTTGGGTGTAGTATTGATGCTCCATAACACAGATGGTAACTCTTCTACCCAACAACCCGACGTTCTATGCAAAGGAACCATAAGCCGGGGCTTGATGCCTCTCAAGATCTCTTGATTAGCCCTTTCTGCTTGACCATTGGACTGTGGGTGTGCCACTGATGAAACGTCAAGCCGGATGTGCTCCTGTTCGCAGAACTCCTTCATGGCACCCTTGGACAAATTGGTACCATTATCTGTGATGATACTGTGTGGAAAGCCAAACCGGAAAATCACTTTTTTGATGAACTGAACCGCCGTGGCCACATCACACTTGCTAACAGGTTCTGCTTCCACCCACTTTGTAAACTTGTCAACCGCCACCAGGAGGTGGGTCTTCTTATCTTTGGACCTTTTGAAAGGCCCAACCATATCCAGCCCCAAGTCACAAACGGCCAAGTAATTGGAATCATTCTCAATTCTTGAGCCGGCACATGAGCTCGTCTTGAGAACTTTTGGCAACCGTCACATCGTCTGACCAGATCCTCCGCATCAGCATGAGCAGTTAACCAATAGAAGCCATGGTGAAACGCTTTAGCTACCAAAGATTTTGAACCGGCGTGGTGACCACAATATCCTTCGTGGATCTCACGTAAAATTTCACAGCCTTCTTCAGGAGACACACAACGTTGAAATGCCCCTGATACACTGCAATGATGCAACTCGCCATTGACAATAGTCATGGACTTGGACCGCCAGATTATCTGTCGGGCCAAAGTCTCATCCTCTGGTAACTCACCCCGGTTCATGTACGCCAGGTAAGGAAGCGTCCAATCCGGAATGACATGAAGAGCTGCCACCAATTGAGCCTCCGGATCAGGAATAGCCAAATCCGCTGCACTAGGGAGCTTGGCCGACGGGTTGTGCAGCACATCCAGAAAAACATTGGGCGGGACCGGTTTGCGCTGAGAGCCCAGCCGGCTTAAAGTGTCTGCCGCTTCATTCTTCCGTCAGTCCACGTGGTCCACCTGATAGCCTTTAAAGTGACCTGCAACAATATCCACCTCACGACGATACGCTGCCATGAGTGGGTCCTTGGAATCCCAAGTGCCAGATACTTGTTGAGCCACGAGGTCCGAGTCACTGAAGCACTTAACTCGACTTAGATTCATCTCCTTAGCCATCCGGAGACCATGGAGCAAGGCTTCATACTCAGCTGCATTGTTAGTACAAGGGAACATTAAGCGGAGAACGTAACAAAACTTATCACCTCGTGGGGAAGTTAATACGACTCCAGCCCCCGAGCCTTCCAATTGCCTGGATCCGTCAAAATGGATGGTCCAATATGTGTGATCCGGCTTTTCTTCAGGTGCTTGCAGTTCCGTCCAATCATTGATGAAATCAATAAGTGCTTGAGACTTAACCGCCGTCCGAGGCACATACTTCAATCCGTGCGGCCCAAGCTCTATAGCCCACTTGGCAATTCGGCCAGTCGCTTCCCGGTTCTGGATGATATCCCCCAAAGGAGCAGAACTGACCACCGTAATTGGGTGCCCTTGGAAGTATTGCTTAAGCTTCCAGCTTGCCATAAAAACTCCGCACACCAGCTTCTGCCAATGCGGATACCTTTGCTTGGACTCAATGAGTACCTCGCTGATATAATAGACCGGACGTTGAACCGGATGCTCCTTACCTGCCTCCTTTCGCTCCACCACAATAGCCACGCTGACCGCACGAGCATTAGCGGCAACATATAGCAGTAACGGCTCCTTGTCAATGGGAGCGGCGAGCACAGGCGGATTGACCAATTGCCGCTTTAAGTCCTCAAATGCTTCATCAGCAGCGGAACTCCAGACGAATTGATCCGTCTTCTTCAACATCTGATACAAAGGGATTGCCTTCTCACCAAGGTGGCTGATAAACCGGCTTAACGCGGCAATCCGGCCTGCCAGGCGTTGAACATCATTAATACACTTCGGTTTAGCCAGGGAGGTGATGGCTGTGATCTTCTCCGGATTAGCCTCAGTTCCCCTGTTGGACACCAGAAAACCCAATAACTTGCCTGCCGATACACCAAAGACACACTTGGCCGGATTAAGCATCATCTTGTACGTCCTCAGGTTATGAAAGGTTTGCTTCAAGTCATCAACCAAAGTCTCCTTCTCCCTGGACTTAACCACAATATCATCCACGTAAGCATGTACATTACGGACAATTTGCTTGTGAAGACAATTTTGTACACACCATTGATAAGTTGCCTGGGCACTCTTGAGCCCAAAGGGCATAGACACATAGCAGAAGGCTCCAAAGGGAGTCATGAATGCCGTCTTCTCCTGGTCCTTAACTGCCATTTTGATCTGATGATAGCCAGAATATGCATCCAAAAAACTTAAATGCTCGCAACCCGCCGTAGCATCAATAATTTGATCAATACGGGGGAGGGCAAAAGGATCTACTGGACAAGCCTTATTAAGATCTGTATAATCCACACACATGCGCCAGGTGCCGTTTTTCTTAAGGACCAGCACCGGATTGGCAAGCCACTCAGGGTGAAAAACTTCAACAATAAAGCCAGCTGCTAAGAGCCTGGCTAGCTCTTCTCCAATCGCCTTGTGTCTTTCTTCGTTAAACCGACGGAGGAACCATTTCACCAGTTTGTATTTAGGATCCACATTAAGGGTGTGCTCAGCGAGTTGCCTCGGTACACCTGGCATGTCAGAGGGCTTCCATGCAAAAATGTCCCGATTCTCACGGATGAACTCGATGAGCGCGCTTTCCTATTTCGGATCCAAGTTGGCACTAATGCTGAACTACTTGGACGAATCGCCAGGTACGAATTCAACAAGCTTAGTTTCTGCTGCCGATTTGAACTTCAGGGCCGGATCATGCTCCGTAGTTGGCTTCTTTAATGGAGTCATGTCCGCCGGATCAACATTGTCCTTATAATACTTCAGCTCCTCGGTGGCACAAACTGACTCTGTGTAGGCCGCATCTCCTTCCTCGCATTCCAAAGCGATTTTACGGCTTCCGTGAACCGTTATTGTCCCCTTGTGACCCGGCATCTTGAGCTGCAAATACACATAACAGGGCCGTGCCATAAACTTGGCGTAGGCCGGTCGCCCAAACAGGGCATGATATGGACTTTGGATTTTCACTACTTCAAACGTCAATGTTTCCGACCTGGAATCATGATCATCTCCAAAGGCCACTTCCAGAGCTATCTTACCAACATGATATGCTGACTTGCCAGGTACCACACCGTGGAACACCGTATTAGACGGTTTGAGATTTTTATCTGTTAGTCCCATACGACGGAAGGTCTCATAGTACAAGATATTAATGCTGCTCCCTCCATCCATGAGCACTTTGGTGAACTTGTAACCTCCCACCTGAGGCGCCACCACCAGAGCCAACTGACCTGGATTATCAACCTGGGGAGGGTGATCCTCTCTGCTCCATATGATTGGCTGTTCAGACCAGCGTAGATAACGGGGCACGGCCGGTTCAACAGAGTTGACTGCCCGCCTCTGAACCTTCCAGTCTCGCTTGTCCAAGCTAGTGGTGAAGACATGGTACTGCCCACTATTCAACTGCTTTGGGTTGCTCTGGTAACCTGACTGTTGCTGCTGCTGGTTGTAACCACCCTGGTTGTTTTGATTATTTTGATTGTTATGTCCGCCCGGATTACCATTAAATCCTGAACCGGAATTTCCTCCACCGTAACCCGGCCCGGATCCTGAGCCACCGCCGGAGCCGTGATCATACCGAAAAGCATTAGAATTCTTGAACTCCTACATAATGAAGCAATCCTTCCAAAGGTGGTTTGCTGGCACCTCCTTCGTCCCATGTCTTGGACAGGGCTGGCTCAGTAGATAATTTAGGCGGTCTGGGTTAGGGTTGGGTGCCCCACTGCGATTTGGCGGTTTACCCTTGCGTCGCTGGCCCTTGTCCTGCGCGTTGGTATTAGCCACAAAGTCCATGTTACCATCCGCTTTACGCTTGCCTCCACCACCATTGCCTACCAAGTGATGCTGCTGACCTTTGGAGTTGCTATTCCTCTTTCCCTTCCCTGCCTTGTCATCATCAGATTCGTGATCCTTGGTACTATCAGAATCAACATACTTTACCAAAGCAGCCATGAGGGTCCCCATGTCAGTGCAATGGCGCTTCATCCGTCCCAACTTCAGCTTTAGGGGCCCAAACCGGCAGTTGCCTTCTAGGGTTAAGACGGCGGTGTCAGCGTTGATGCGGTCTGATGAATGCAACACTTGTGAGACCCGGCGCACCCAATGAGTCGTCGATTCTCCTTCCTCCTAGACACAGGCAGCTAAGTCTACTATCGACATGGGCTGCTTACATGTATCCTTGAAATTACTGATAAACTGGGCTCGTAATTGGGCCCATGAACTGATAGAATTGGCCGGTAAGCTTTTTAACCAAGTGCGGGCCGTTCCTTCAAGCATCATGGTGAAGTACTTCGCACATGCCGCATCATCCACATCAAGCATCTCCATGGCCATCTCATAGCTCTCCACCCATGTCTTTGGGGGTTGATCCGCTGTGTAATTTGGTACCTTGCGCGGGCCCTTGAAATCCTTGGGCAGGCGTACATTGCGTAAAGCGGGGACAAGGCAAGGCACCCCCAAAGAGCTAGAAGTAACACCGGGTTCGACCAAAATAGTTGGACGAACTGGCGTAAGCTGCCGAGCCTGATACTGTGCGGCTAACTCGGCCTCCCTGCGCGCTCGGGCCCGGTCCACCACTTCCTGAGCGTTATTAGCACCACCCGCCGTGTTCTTGCCGTGGGGTGCTCCACGTCATTCATTACTTGACACTGCTGGTTCATACAAACGCCTGCTATAGCTCCGGCTTGGACAAGGGGTCGAGTGGATCCGGTCGCGGCTGTACGAGTACGCTTCCTGTTGGACCAAAGCTGTCCTAAGAAGCTCCTTGACCCGTCGTGTCTCTACCGCCTGCGGCGAGTCACCTTCAATTGGAATGGCCTCCAGCCGTGCAGCAGCGGCAACGAGATTGTCCATTGGGTTGGAGTAGTGACCCGGTGGTGTTGAAACAACCTGAGGTATGACAGTGTTTTGACGAGGTGGATTCATCAGATGGGGCTGAACCGGCGCGCCGGTCCCCGGAGCTTCCGGCTGGTTTCCCTCCAGCTGATTACTGGTTCCTGCTCTGGGGGTGTTGAGAAGGTCTCTGGCCTCGAAAACCGAAGGCAAACGGGATCGGTACTTCCTCTTCATGACTTCATGCGACGCGTTCTGGTCCAACATGAGCCTGCAGGCTTGTGCGTCTAAAGCGGCCCGCTCTGTGGTCATCCTGGCATTCTCAGCTGCCAGGTCCGCCTTGGCCTGGGTGATCTGTTCCTTCACCTTTGCAATCTCCGCGTTGTGGACTTCCTGATCCGCCGGATTAGCTTTTGCCATAAGCGCAGCCAATGCATCAAATAGATCTGATAGAACTTGAGCCGGCGGGCGTGCAGAGCTTCCTGCCTCGGCAGCTGTCGCCGCTACTGAACCGGAGGTTATTGGCGCAGCGGTCGAAGAATGAAGCGCTGCTTGTGTGCCGGCCATGAATATTCCAACTCGGTTGGGTTGATCAGAGGGGTCCGAAATACTGTCGCCATCGGAACAGCCCCCAAGCCGGCCATCTTGTAGCTGATATAGAGGTTCGGTTTCTCCGGTTGATGACTCGTCGCCGGAATAAACGACGGTCTCGCCGCGAGATTCTGATCCATCCTCATAATTTCCTCCATGGATGACTCCCACGAAGGCACGCTTCACGGCCGGTTTAACCCGGGCGGATCGTGCATGCTGAGCCGTTTCGACGAGGTCGGTGCAGATGTCCGGCTCAGGGCCCGGTTCGCCGATCCTGCCGATGAAAACGTGTATGCCACCAAAGGGGACCCGGTACCCGTACTCAACTGAGCCGGCCTCGGGGCCCCAGCCTGCATCATCGATGTAGAGCTTGCCGCGACGACTCTTAGTCATCCGGCCCACAACGTAGCCCTCGAGTCCTTCAAAGCGGCCCTCCAAGAACTTGAAACGATCGTGCGATAGCCCCACGGTGGGCACCAACTGTCGTGGTTTTGTCACGGCAGATGTCCTAGATAAAGGACTTAGTCGTGGAGCCATCGCGACGGGTTAGCTTGAAGGGGTTAAAGCGGACACAGGGACGCAAGAGAGTTTATACTAGTTCGGCCCCTTCGATGAAGGTAAAAGCTACGTCTAGTTGTGATGGAATTGATGGGGTTTCGATGACTAGGGACCAAACAAGCTTTGCCTAAGTCTCGAGTTGTTGTCTGTTGTCCTTGAACCGCCGCCGAGTCGTCCCCTTATATACACGGGTGACGCCCGTCGGTTCACAGAGTCCCAATACCGGCTCATAGATGTGTCCGATTTGGTCTCTACTTATTCCTAACTTACAATACAAGTTAAATACCAGCGTCGGTTTATGGCTACAGGCCTTGAACCGACTATGGGCCTTGAGCCCTCATCTGCCTTCTTGGGCTTTAACATACTTAACTACTGACGAAGTTAACCCGGCCCAGATAGGCCGGTTTACGCCCAGTAGTGATATCCCCAACAGCGCCCGAAGCATGGAGCTGCGCTCCATTCGCTGGGTCTGGCCCGGAGCCACCCTTCCGCCTCACCTCCTGCCCTGGTTGCAAGCCACCGCCGCCTGGATCCTCCCCGAGCTCCAAGTCTCCACGCCGCTGACCCTGCCGCTGCGCCGCCGTCGGTCAGCAAGCCTCACCTCTGCTTCGCTCGAACAGGGAGGAGAACGCGTCTTCCTCTGTTCGCTCGGTTCGCCCGCGCGTTGACCGTGCCGTCGCCTGTCTCCTATGCGCGTGGGCCACAAGCAGGCTGGCCCAGTGCGCACCCTACCGTCTCTCTCGCCATCGACATGGGCCTCAGCCCTTGGTGATCCAACACCCGAGCCCCCTTGTGCACTGTTGGGCTAGCCGGATTCGGCCCATTCTTGTTTTTTTCCCTGTCCAGCGATTTTAGTAATTATCTGGAGACTCCAATTTTACAGAAAAACCCTCATGTTTCATGCATTTAATAACTTCACAATCGTGCATCATATGTAAATAAATTATATATGTAAAATGCTTAGATTTGCATCTAGTTTCATAATATGCAATTTTCATGCATGTTTAAAATGTTTAAAAGAAGTTTGCTTTAATTTGCTTAAATGCCATGCTAAAATGTTTTGTTTCATAACTAATTAACCATAGCTCCAAATTTAATAAACTCTATATGTAAATGGGGTAGAAAAATGCCTAGTTTATCATGATGGCTTTACTTTGCATGTTTAACAACTCTAAAATTTGGTTTAGGGCAGAACAGTACCAAATTCAAATATTATATGTGGGGATTTACTAGACTTGTTGTTTGTTGTTCCGGCTCATTTAAACTTGCCTAGTGTAACATCCCAAATTTTCAATTTGGAATGTTATACACTAGATCATCATTGCATATCATATTTATTGCATTTTGGTTGATCCTAGAAATTTCACGCAACTCAAGGACCCTCGGAGAGAGTTGGGGATTTCGTTATTTTCATATTTGAGTTGTCTCAAAATTTGAAAATAGGGTCATTTGATTTATTTATTTTATCTTCAATTATTTCTATTATAAAAATTATGAGAGAGGGAATAAAATGACTTTCCCAAAATAAAGAAATATTGAGGATTTAATAAAAAAATCAAATAAGATTTTATTTGGTTTCATTTGCTATTTTATTTGAATTTAGGAAAAATGTGCGTTTTTCAAAATTACATTAGGCCCCAAATAAATGTTCATCCTGGGCGGCTTGATTTTAGAAGCAAGGAAAATTTTATTTCGGGATTTTTGGAGTCCGTTTAGTATTTCTTTCGTTAGTTTTTCTGCGCGGAATTATTTAAAAAAAATCCGAACCGACTCCGGACCGTACCCGAGCGGGACTCCGCCCGGCGGGCCTTTTTAAGCCGACCCCGCCGAGCCGCCGAAGCCCACCAGCCCGCCCGCCGAAACCCTAGCGTCG